>NC_056535.1:27015754-27317629 GCF_910596095.1 Thunnus maccoyii | reverse complement strand
AGCCACTGAGGCTTTGGCATTTGATTTGGTCACATTAAGTTTGACTGTTGAACTCTCATCTTAGCTAATAGCAGAAAACTGGATCCTTATATACACTTCAGGGGTAATTGACTTCCACAGGATATATGTGAGGTCTAAGATCTGGCATTTATTTACAGTGGGGATACTCAAAGAGTGGCCAGAGTGCTAAATGTGTCCTGTGAACGATTTGTGAGTGGCTCTTGGAATCATTCCTGTAGGAAATAAATTCCCTTGGCAGCTTTAGCTGAAACAGCATTCACTACAAAAAGTGCAGGAGCAGGGTGTGCTGGTTTGAATCACTGATTTAAAAAGAAAAAAAAAAAGTATGGGCTGAAATTCTTGCATGCTGATGATCAAGGAGCTTTTATGATGTTGAATATCTGTAAACTGGCTACTTGTCTGTCCTTGGTTAGCTTCATCATCATTTACAGGTAAAACACAAAAGCAGCTGATATGGTTCAACATGATCATTGTGTCTTTTTTCCATATCTGGAGCAAAAGGAAAATATCCTTTTTATGAGAGCATGTTAAACTAGAAGTTAGGGAACAATAGAAGAATGCATAACCTTTTCTGTGTATGAGGGTTGAAAGCACAGTGATTGAGAAGCCATTGTGCTTTGAAACCAAACCTGTCATCAAATCCCCCAAAAGCTGACTACACACCACATAATATTTTCCCACACTGTATTAGTTCAACAAAATATCATTATTAAGTGTCTTTATGTGTTTTAAAGCTGATTTGTCAATTCATGTCTTGTCATATTTGACTAATGGATTAAATTAAGCACTTAAAGGTTGTTTTGTGTGTTTGCGTGTTTGCGCAGGTGACTCTTCTGCACGGCCGCGGTCCCTCGTGTTGGCCAGAGAGGACACAGAGAGAGAGGAGGCTGCTGTTTTTAGTGTGTGTGGTGTCTTTAGGCCTCTTCATATCCCTCATCACAACCGGTGTCTTCTACAAACAGAGTGAGTTTGAGGTTCTGTTTAAACTTGACATACACTGCAAAGAAAGATCTGCGGAGCCCAGATGAAAGCTCAGTTTTTTTTTCTTCTTTTTATTATGATGTTTGTTAACTAAAAAAAAAAATCAAAGAACAAAGTTTACCAAAAAAAGAAATATTTTAATGTAAAGATACATACAGTACATAAAAAGGAGAAGGGCTTAATCAACAGTACTTTTGTTTATATTCGTATTAAGAAGCCATAAGTCAATCCAAGTTTATCTTGTCTTAAGCTAGAGGAATTGTAGACTGACAATTCAAGTTTTTAAAAACGATAAGGAGTAGAAATACAACTAATGAGTCTCCAAGTTTTTCCAAATGTTTTACAGAAATCATTTCTTGTAACCGTCTTTGGAAACAAAGTGGAATTGCTGTTTTGTCCTGCAAGCATTCAAAAATAACCAAGTATAATTATTTTGTATACGTTATATACAGTCAAACATATTTAACTAAAATAAATATAACATGGGACACCCCTCCCCTGAATAATCGGAAGATGACCACTAAGTATTGCCAGTTATTGTAACTGATATGATCACCAAAGTGTAGTTTTATCTGAAGAAAAAGACAAGTTAGAAAAAGATCTGTACGCCACGAGAGGGTGTTAATGTGGTGGTGTGATGTGGTTTATTTTTATGAAACCAAAGCCACACCTTAAGCTAAGCTGCCTAAAAACAACTCTAAATCTCTCCCTTGAGCTTGTTCATTACGGAAAAAGGGCTTGTGGATTTACCATCACAGCCAGGCGGCGTCTCATCTGTGTTGGTTTCCTCAAATTTACCATGGGAAACTTAATGCTACTTCCTCCCATTCAGACCTGCATGTCTGATCACACTTTGAAATAATAAAAGGAACAAGGATGAATTCTCCTTGGGGTAATAACCTTTTCACTGGTGATAACTTTGTCTCTGCCTCCTGCCTTATATGGGCTGACGGTGAAAGTCTTTACAGTATGTCAAGTGTTAGAGCTGAGTCGTCTCCTGGCATTGTGCTCTGTGCTATACAGGAATTACAATGACTAGCTCTTAAACTATTCAAAACACTTATAACATTTTCTAAAGCTCTTCCTGTGAAACAGCTGTTGTTCGAGTCAAGTATTCCTTATGTTAAGACTCTAAAAAAATAACACAGAGCAGTGAAAAGCCTCTGTGCTGACCCTCTAGTCACTTCTTAACAATATTCTAGAAAACACAAAATATCCTTTTTCTGCAAAAAAAAGTATTTTTAGAAGCCATATTTAGGTCATTACCGAGGCCAAGGAGCAATGAGGTTTGTTCACTAGCCATGTTAAAAGAAAAGTGAGTCACCATCATCTGGGTATCTGTTGTCTATTCATTTATCAGTTACACGATTAAGTTGCCAATAATTAACTTGTGACATTCCTTCCTCTGAAGACATCACAGTTAATTATTTATAAAGGACTTCAACAAGGAGAAATATTCCCTCCAGGTTGTATATCTTGGCTTTTACCTCTTATAAAAATAATCCTTTCCAGATGCTCTGAAAACCAACACGCATATTTGGATGTCCTACTGTGAAATATTTTCACATTATCCACTGTGGCCCTCAAAAATGTTTTTTACAGAGAGAAAGCGTTTCCCACATTTGAGGGGTAATAAAGCTGAGGGTTTACAAGAGAAGTATCTGTGATGCAAACATCTTTTTTTTTTTTTAAAAAAAAGTCTCTTTTCTCTTGCAGCTCACCCGGGCGTGTGCCTAACAGAGCCGTGCATTACTGTGTCCAGCGCAGTCATGGGAGCCCTGGACCGCTCCGTAGACCCCTGCCATGACTTCTACAGCTTTGCCTGTGGGGGCTGGGTGAAGAACAATCCCCTCCCTGAGGGCAAGTCCCGCTGGGGACCTTTCAGCAACCTGTGGGAGCACAACATGCTTGTAATGAAGCATTTATTAGGTAAGGGTTCTTACTTGAGTGCTATTCAGTGTCCTCAGCTGCCTTTACTCCTTTTCCGGCTCATTTTACAGAGCTGAGGAAATCAGCTTGTTTTTCATTCAAGTCATTTATCTTTTTTATTTACTTGGGCAGAAAACACAACGATGAAAGGTTTGAGCAAAGCTGAGGAAAAGGCTCAGCGATATTATCAAGCCTGCATGAATGAGGCCAAGATTGAGGACTTAGGAGCTAAGCCACTACAGGAGCTAATCAGACAGGTATGCTTATTTCCTAAAGCGGTCAGACATCAAACATCACTAATTTCCAGTAAAAAAAAAAAAATCAAGTTTCCTTACCTCCAGCAGTCTCTGAGTGTCTACCCCCAACACTGTCTGTTTCAGATAGGAGGGTGGGCCCTGACTGAAGACTGGGACAAGGACAACTTCCAGCAAGTTCTGCGTAAAGTGTCAGCAAACTATCGCACCTCGCCTTTCTTCACAGTGTTCGTCAGCACTGACTCCAAAAACTCCAACAGTAACATCATCCAGGTGAGAGGTTCAGAGATATTTGTATACAGGCTGCTTTTAAGGGCTTCTTCTGTTTGAATAATTAGACATATTCATCTGAAATCATGTATTTACATCTCAGAAAAATACATCCCAACAGACTTTTCACATTCACATTGAAATTCACTTCATAAGCAGCTTCTACAGGCAACCCTAAGGTGACCGATTCTATCTCTATCGATATTCTGGGGACAATCCATTCATTATCACAGTGCCCTTGGTTTCACGCTTCCTTTGTATGGTGTCATAAGACCGTAACAAGTGGTAGAGATATGATCTTTGTAGAGCATCTACTTTTAGCCCACATGCTGGCAGCGCAAAAATGAAAACAAAAGCTTGTTTGTGAGTGATGAAATGAGGGAGCGAGCTGAACGTCATAGGATGTTTCTTTTTACTTCTTTACTGTAGGTGGATCAGTCCAGCCTGGGACTACCTTCACGGGATTACTACCTCAATAAAACAGCAAATGAAAAGGTACTGTGGGGAATTTGTTCACAGCATTACACTGGTTCCACAGAGGCTAAAGTTGGAAAGTAGAAGTCATCATATTGAAGCTCAATCAGATCAGAAATCTAAGATGGCTTTGTAATGAAAATATTATTCAGTTAGAGTTTGAAAAAATACCCAAAGGCTCATTAAAAGAAAGTCAAGAAATATTAAAGAGAAATATTTCCCCCTCTGCATAGTAGCTTTTATTTGCATAGTTTAGGATTACTTTCCTAATTGAATTCTATCACACACACACTCCTCACTGCGCTGCTTTCTTGGACTTTGCAGTATCTGACAGCATACCTCAACTTCCTAATGGAGTTAGGGACTCTTCTCGGTGGCCCGAAGGAGAAGACTCGAGCGCTGATGGAGGAGATTGTGGACTTTGAAACCACCCTGGCCAACATAACAGTCCCTCAGGAGGAGAGAAGGGACGAGGAGCTCATCTACCATAAGATGCAGGCCAAAGACCTGACGGTGAGCGTCTCCTGGTTTGACTGTATCAGCGTTTTCTACACATCGTGACTGTTCCTACGCCTTTGCTGCTTTCCTTTAAAGAAACTCTACCTCTGTGTTTGTTTTGTGTGTCTGTGTTTTATCCGTGCCTTGGCAGACTCTGGCTCCTGCAGTGGACTGGATGCCGTACCTCACAGAAGTGTTCGCTCCCGTACCGCTCAACGAGTCAGAGCCGGTGGTTGTTTATGCCAAAGAATACCTCCAGAAAGTTTCTATCCTCATAAATAAAACAGATAAAAGGTCAGACACTTCATATGTTATAGTTTTTCCATTTATGTGTCAAATACAGACTATATATTACTATGTAAATGTAAATATGTGTTCACTCTTATGTATAATGAAAACAATTAAGATGGAAAGGAGGAGGTTTTTCTTGCCATAATCATTCCTCCTGTTCATACTGGCCACTAGAAGATCCCTTCATAATGTGCTTACAGTGTAAGTGATGGAGGCCAAAATTCACAAGCCTCCTTCTGTGCAAAAATGTATTTAAAAGTTTATCTGAAGCTAATATGAAGCTTCAGCCCTCCAGATTAGTCAACTCAAGTAGATATCCTTCAATGTTACAGTCTTTTTAGCGCATAAGTTCCTCTTTTTGTTACTATACTTCCACCACAGCTCAACAGGGAAACACTATCCGAGGAAACACAAAGAGGGAATTTGATGCTAAGAAGACTGTAAATGTATCAGATATCCACCTTGATATGATTAACTCAGACTGCTGAAGCCTCATATAAGTTTTAGATAAACTTTTACACGCATTTTTGCACAAAATGACTGTGTGGACACACTGTGGATTTTGGCTCCCATCACATTGAAAACACATTTAAAAGGGATCTTTTAAGAGCCAGTATGAATAAGAGGAATGATTACAGCGAGGAAAACCTCTCTCAATGCTCATTTGGGCACCTGACTGTTGTTTTAAGACAGACTTGTGAACCTATCCTTTAAGCAGTATAGAGGAGAGTAAAAAAAAAAAAATTAAATGTTTTCTTTCCAGCCTACTCAACAACTACATGATAATGAAGGTGGTGAGGAAGATGGTCTCCATTTTGGACCAAAGGTTCCAGGATGCTGAGCAGCGCTTCCTCGAGGTCATGTACGGAACCAAGAAGGTGAGAGATGAACATTTAGACCTTTTACAATCACTATAATCCAGCGTGACACAGATTCAAACATAGCTGTAGGATTAAGCAGATGAAAAGTGAAATAAAAAAAAAAACAGCAACGTACATGTTTTGACCTGCTGGCAGATTCTCATCCAGATACAGGAATGCATTTTTACCGAATAGAAACATCTAAGTTCACTCAAATGTTTTTTGAGTTGTTACCAGAAAAGAAAGACTAGAAGTAGAATTTTACTGAGAAGTCTCCAGTGACCCCAGCTCTTATCTGAGCAAGATCCTGTTCCTCCGGCCTTGTTTTCCACTGGGGTCAAGCTGTAATAACAAACGCAAACTTTCTACGTGTGTGTCTCTTTGTGTATCTGTTTTATGTGAGAGTGCAGCTGTGTCTCTTTTTCCATCTGTGCCTATGTGCACAGATTTACAACTTGCCGTCGCTTGCTCAGGACACTCCTCATTTCCTCACTCTGACCTTGTTCCTCTTTATCTACGTATACATGCAGCTCCATTTGTCTTTGTCCTTCCTTTCACCTGATAATAACTTTGTCATATAGGGACTGTTTTTTTTTTTAGCAGCTGTCAAGTGATTCGCCGGTTGAGCGTGAGATTTTGATTATGAGGTTAACATGGAGAATAATTGTTTTAAGATAGATGTAGGGATGGTTGCTGGACATTGAACGTATTTCACTTTTGTGAATATAATTAAAAACTGTGATGAACATGCACATTTTCCTCAATAATTCTAGAAATTTTGTCCTAAAAAAAATCACATTTGATCATAAAAAGAGGGGAATATTTGGTGCTGCGATGAGGAAACTTTTCTGTTTGAACCTAATGAAAGTTTTAGTGTGAACAACTGAGATATTAGATGGTTTTTGTCGATTCAAATTTAGAAAATGGCCAAAAAAAAGGCTTTTCAAGGCTTTTTGGTGGGTGGATGTCACTCAATAGTTCATCCCTAAGTGAAATGGACCTTTACGTATTAGGATGCAACTCGTTTCCCCAATGAAATCACTTCCATCCGCTATTCATTGCCACTGGTGTTCTGCTGTCTCTGTTACCTCCGTTTGCATCGCTTCAGTTCATTGTTAACAGGCCAAGAGTTGGTATGTCGGGAGTGTTGTTGTCATTTTGTCTTTAAAAAAAAAAAAGAAGAAAGAAAACCAAACACTTAGTCCTTTAGAGGGAACACTGTGTCTTTGAGCCTGCAGACAGATAACAGCTCTGCTTAGTCTCAAGAGCACTGAGCTCAGAGGTCACCAATTTCTCAACAACATCACCACTATTTTCTGTGTTTGACAAATGAGCTGCGCTATAGCTCCTAAGGGTTTTTTCAGAATGTTAATGGTAGAAGTTACAGCTTATGTTTCATGTATTGTGTATATATAACAAAAAGCTTGCCATAACCAAAAAAAAGAGCATTATGTATGCTGGTATAGTTTTGTAATTCTATCACAAAGATGTGTCAATAGCGTAGGCGTTGGTTTGGTTTACATGTTTCCTTCCTGTATAGAGATTGAAAAAAGTCTCTGCACACTTGAATATGTGATAGATAAGTTGGAGGAAAGTGTCACTTGAATAAAAATGAGAACAGCTCAGTCAGAATAAAACTTTTTAAACTGATTAATACCCCAGCAGTAAGCAAGAGACAGTGTGTGTGTGAAGGTTTTTCTCATTTTTATTCAACTTCCTATAAAGAGAGAAATTCATCCATCCATCAGTTCTCTATACACACTTTTCCTCTTCAGGATTCACTCTCACAGGGCTATACAGAGAGACATAGTGGTGTATTATTAGAATAAGTACTCTCAATAGACATACTCTCACACTCTTGCTCTGCTACTGTCTCACTATCACTACTGTTCTCTCCACCTACACATTTTGCCCACAGCAGAAAGCAACAAGTCCACCCACGTTCTCTGCTCTTAGTCATCCAGTGTGGGAAATGTAGGAAGCGACTAAGTGAAGCAGAAAAAAATGGGTTGAACTAAATCTGACGTGACGTGATGATATCTAACATTGTAAGAAAATGTGGGGGATGTATTTATTCAACATGTCCTGATGTGTTTATTTGACGTTGCAGAGCTGCACTCCGCGCTGGAAGCTGTGCGTCAGCGACACCGACAGCGCCCTGGGCTTTGCTCTCGGAGCCATGTTTGTCAAAGCCACCTTTTCTGAGGACAGCAAGGCCATTGTACGCATCTCAAAGTCCTTCAATCACAATGGCTTGCTCCCACTGTGTGTGAAAATGTGTTTCTGACTTCACTCTCTTTTTTTTGTCTGTGTTTAAGGCTGAGGATATGGTCGCAGACATCAAATGGGCGTTTGAGGACAGCCTGAAATATGTCAGCTGGATGGACTCTGAAACAAAAAAAGCAGCAAAAGAAAAGGTGGGAGAAAGATGTTGACAGACGTTTTCCTCCTGCTGCTTTATTCTGTTGAACTGTGCTGAAGTTACTGAGAAATACAGCAGTGCCACCTGGTGTGAAAATATTTCTTGGACAGTTTTTAAAAAAAAATTTTAATCTCATTTTTCACAGGCAGATGCAATATACAACATGGTTGGATATCCAGAGTTCATCATGAACGCCACAAAGCTGGACAAAGTGTTCAATGATGTAGGTAAATGTGGAACTGGTCGTATGTGCCAAATGTTATGTCACTCTTTTGTTTCATTAAAACACTTAACTCTATTTTTCTTTCTCTTTTCATTCCTTTTCTGTTAGTTTGAAGTGGTGTCAGAACTGTACTTCCAAAATGTCATGCAGTACTACAACTTCTCAGCCAGAGTGACGGCGGACCAGCTGAGGAAAACTCCAAACAGAAACCAGTGAGTTGCTCCCTGCAGCCCTCATCCCCCACCGTTCTGCTTGTCGGAGAGGAGGTTGCTCACTCTGACAGGGACAAATTCCCATTATACTGACTCAGCAGAATACTGCTGCCATCCACAAATGTTCCCAGGCAACCAACTTCTCTCCGCTGAACTGATCCTTGTCTCTAATTAGGCTATGGGGGGAGGGGACAGATCAGGGTCTCCCATGCCTTCCAAACTGATCTGCAGTCGGCATGGCACAGCAGACCAGGCAGAATCAATATTCTGAATTTGTTGTGGCCTCGATGTCAGCCTCATGTGGTGGCTCTGTGTTCCTTGTTTTTGCAGGTGGAGCATGACTCCTCCAACCGTGAACGCATATTACAACCCGACCAAGAATGAGATGGTTTTGCCAGCAGGAATCCTTCAAGCTCCATTCTATAGTCGTTCCTGGCCTAAGTATGCACTTCTACATTGTTTTTCAAGTTTATTAAATCATGTATTAATATTACATATATAATATTGAAACATATTACATATATAAATATATCCCCATAGAAATAAAAGCACACAAAAATGTAAAAGAGGCATAGAGCAAAGAGTATTAAAACACCATTTAAGTATAAATCACAATAAAGAAATATAAATACACTACATTCTACTTAAAGGATTAGTTCACAATTTTTCAAGTCTGTCTTAAACAATAGTCAGGTACCCAAATGAACATTGAAACAGGTTTTTCTTGTCATGATTGTTCCTCCTGTTCATACTGACCATTAGAAGATCCTTTCATAATACACTTACAGTGTAAGTGATGGGGGCCAAAATCCACAAGCCTGCAAAAATGTATTTAAAAGTTTATCTGAAGCTAATATGAAGCTTTTCCAGATTAGTCAAACCAAGTAGAAATCTTTCAACGTTACAGCCTTTTTCGTGCCAAAGTCCCTCTTTTTGTTACTATACTTCCGCTGCAGCTCAACAGGGAAACACAAAGGCTGAGGACTGAGGACACACTGTGGATTTTGGCCCCTATCATTGAAAGCACAGTTGAAGGGGATCTTTTAATAGCCAGTATGAACAGGAGGAATGATTACAGTGAGGAAAAACCTCTTTCAGTGTTCATTTGGGAACCTGACTGTTGTTTTAAGACAGACTTGAAAATTGTGAATCTGTCCTTTAAGATTACACATGGAAGTTTTTGTTTTGTTTTTGTTTATTTTAATTAGACATGTGTTCTGTATATAGTCCCCGATAATCTGACTGATCTAAATTGCCATTTTGTTTCACTTCATTCATTGATTTTATTTGAATATTCTATTGAAAAAAATTGAGATGTGGGCAGTAGCTCAGAGGTGTAAAACCAGGCCCCTGTAGATATAAAGGCCTAGTTGCTTGGCAAACTCACCATGACAACAAGACTCCAGGAAGTCAGCCAAGAAATAGTCCAAAACATGACTGCTCACAAAACCACAAATTGTATTTTTTTACACTTTGGTTTTTGTACAAAATAAACAAACAAGATACAACATTTGAATTAGTGAACTTTAGAGATACTGGTAGGTGGAATTTGTATTCTTGGACCGAGCCAGGCCAGCTGTTTCCCTCTGTTTCCAGTGTTTATGCTAAGCTAAGTGGCTGTAGCTTCATATTTACTGGACTGATATGTGAATGGTATTAATGGTCTCATCTAACTCTCAAAAACAAAGCCAATAAGTGTATTTCCAAAAACGTCAAACTATTGTTTAAACAAAATTGCAGTCTATACACACAAATGGAATGTGATGGGATGTAATACATATAACTTTACTTGTCTGTTTCCCAGAGCTCTGAACTTTGGTGGAATTGGAGTAGTCATGGGACATGAACTGACTCATGCTTTTGATGACCAAGGTAAGGATTTTAAAAAAAAAAAAATTAACATTTCAAAGGATGACAAATAACATCACTCTTCTGATACTAAATAATTGGACTAAATGCATCTTTCAGCATGATGTGGCAGGGAAAATAGTAATATTTCACAATGTCATTCAAAGGGAGGGAATATGACAAGGATGGAAACCTGCGTTCCTGGTGGAAGAACTCGTCTGTGGAGGCCTTCAAGAAGCAGACCCAGTGCATGGTGGAGCAGTACGGTAATTACAGTATCAACCAGGAGCCTCTGAATGGAAGACACACCCTGGGAGAAAACATCGCTGACAACGGTGGACTCAAGGCCGCCTACAAGGTCTGATGTCAGACAGGAAACATTACTCACCTTTCTGTTTGTGGTTGAGGAGAATTACTGTAAACACGGGGGGAAAAAAGCTTTCTGTCAGCAACGTAAACAAACAGCTAAATGCCGGTACAAGAAATTATTTACATTATTACGTAAAGGACAGGCAGTGTGAGCTGACATGTTTAATAAAATTGGAAAACTATCACACAGATCCGAGATAATCCGCTGCATTAGTTTATTTGTTGGGGCTGTTGTGGGTCACGTCCATTAATCTGTATTGGAAAAAGCAGGTTGTCTGGTTTACTGTGAAGCCTGGAAATGCAACAGGTGGTTATGAGCGGCCTTGTCCGCCTCTGGTTACTTCTTCACATGCACACATTCTTTCCATGTAATGAAAGGTCATAAGCTATGAAGCAGATGAGCAAATCATATGGAAGTAAAAGCAGCTTGCATTAACCTTAGGTGAAAATAAAGCTGCGGAAGACCTAAAATTTATGGGTTGTTTTTTTTTCTCCTTGGTCTATATTGCTCTGTATCCATGTGGAGAGAAAAACATTGAATGCATGTGTGTAACATGATCATTTGTTGCTTTGAAGGCTTATGTGAACTGGATAAAAAAGAACGGAGAGGAGGCCACGCTGCCTGCACTGGGAATGACTAACCATCAGCTGTTTTTTGTGGGATTTGCACAGGTTTGTATCAGTAACAGTGTTTTCTTACTTTCTGATTTGAACGTTCTGTCTTCATACTAATACAACTGTTCATTTGTTTGTTCTCACTATATTTCTGAAGTTTGCTATCAGAATTAAACTATCCCAAATATATAAATGCATGATGGACAGGAAATTAAAAAAAAAAACATTTAAAGGACAGGTTCACAGTTTTTCCAAGTCTGTCTTAAAACAAGTCAGGTGCCCAAATGAACATTGAAAAAGGTTTTCATTGCTGTAATCATTCCTCGTTAGATCCTTTTCAAATGTGCTTTCAATGTAAGTGATGGGAGCCAAAATCCACAGTGTGTCCACACAGTCGTTTTGTGCAAAAAAATGCATTTAAAAGTTTATCAGAAGCTTATATGAGGCTTCAGTCTGAGTTAGTCATATCAAGTGGATATCTGCCACATTTACAGTCTTTTTAGCATCAAATTCCCTCTTTGTGATTCCTCAGTGTTGAAGTATAGTAACAAAAAGAGGGACTTTGGTACTAAAAAGACTCTAACATTGAAAGATATCTACTTGATTTGACTCATTCTTCTTCAGATAAACTTTTAAATACATTTTTTGTGGATTTTGTCCCCCATCACTTACACTGTAAGTGCATTATGAAGGGATCTTCTAATGGCCAGTATGAACAGGAGGAATGATTATAGCAAGAAAAACCTATTTTAATATTCCTTTGGGCACAAGACAGACTTGAAAAACCTATCCTTTTTAAGAGGTGTAATGACAAGAAATGAATACCAAGCACCTTAATAACACCTCATAAAAATCTGCAAATTCTTTATTTGTGTCTCCTTCTCATTTACGTCTTTATTATGTTTGCAGGTATGGTGCTCTGTCAGGACTCCTGAAAGCTCACATGAGGGTGTCATCACAGATCCTCACAGTCCATCAAGATTCAGGGTCATCGGCACCATCTCCAATTCACATGAATTCTCAAAGCACTTTGGCTGCAAAGCAGATGCTCCTATGAACCCTAAACATAAATGTGAGCTTTGGTGATGCCTCACTGCTCAGCGCTGTTTATCAGCAAGGAGTGAAACTGTTGTTTGTCAAAGAGAGATGCTGACAAAGTCTCTCCGGACGAGGATCGCAAGAACCACTGACAATCCTACTGCCTTGCCACTCAATGCTTATCAGGCTGCTTATCAGGACAAAATGTGCCTGCTCTATACGGAGGATTGCAAACTTCAGTGCTTCTTGACAAGGACTTGTGGTTTAGCAAACTGCTTTCCCCAACTTCTGATGTTAAATGTAGCTATAAATGTGCTTTTTGAACACTGGAAACCCAACTTATGGTTGCAAAAAATGGGCGAACCACTCTCAAATTTTGTAAACCGCTTGTTTGTCACATAAAGTGATAAACAAAGTGACGTTTCTTTTTCTTGTAACTTTTCACTGTGCTTGGATCTGCTCCAGTTTACTTTTATTGTATTTTATTTATGTTCACAATTTTTATATGACATTGACAGTGAACCAGGGACCCGCAAGATGTTTAACTTGATGGGAAAAAATGAAAATCTGGTCTACGTTCAAAGACTTTTAAAGCCATGTTTTATGAATGGGTAGAAATGTTTTAATACTAGAGCAACAGCTTGTCTGTGAAGAACAGAAATACTTAAATATTTTGATATTTTGATTTGATACCTCTGTTTAAAGACAAAGTCATTTTTGGACCTGGTATCACATTGCTGGTATTTCATTTCTATAATGGAAGACCAATACAAATTCAAAAAAGATTGAAACAGTTTAGAAATTCATACAAGGAATTAACTATTTTTTCATGCAGAAGCTATAAAGGCTAAACTATGATGTGTCATACCTCTTTTTATGAGTAAGAGTCTGTCACAAATTATTTTGTATAGTAAAACCAATCATAAAACATCTTTGTCTCATGTCCACAGTTTGTTCAGTTGCTTGAGCTCTCACTTTCTAGCACACACACACACACACACACACACACACAGTGTTTCAGAGTATATTACATAAAGGACAGGTTCACAATTTTTTCAAGTCCGTCTTGAAACAACAGTCAGGTGCCCATATGAACACTGAAGGAGATTTTCCTCGCTATAACCATTCCTCCTGTTCATATTGGCTATTAAAAGATCCCCTTCAAATGTGTTTACAATGTAAGTGATGGGGGCCAAAATCCACAGTGTGCCCTCACAGTCATTTTGTGCAAAAATGCATTAAAAAAGTGTATCTGAAGCTTTATATTAGGCTTCAGCAGTCTGAGTTAGTCATATCAAGTGGATTTATGCCACATTTACAGTCTTTTTAGCATCAAAGTCCCTCCTTGTGTTTCTCTGTTGAGTTACGGTGGAAGTATAGTAACAAAAAGTGGGACTTTGGCACTAAAAAGACTGTAACATTGAAAGATATCTACTTGATTTGACTAATCTGGACTGCTAAAGCTTCATATTAGCTTCAGATAAACTTTTAAATACATTTTTGCACAGAAAGAGGACTGGATTTTGTCCCCCATCACTTACACCGTAAGAGCATTATGAAGGGATCTTCTAATGGCCATTATGAACAGGAGGAATGACTATGGCAAGATAACCTTATTTCAATGTTCATATAGACTCCTGACTGTTTTAAGACAGGCTTGAAAAATTGTGAACCTATCCTTTAAGCAATTACAGTAAATCGAATGTGGAAATTGTTGCTAACTCGCAAACCTGTGAATCAAGAATAAAAACAGTAGATGGCGCCACTAGCACACATGTCCACGTTACGATCCTGTTGCTGTTGCTGCAAAGTGCAGAGTACGAACCATTATAACTGTGTAAATAGCTGAATATTGGGTGTGAAGGCTTCTCGCCGTACCTACACGCGAATTATTAGAAACATTTGAGCAACTTGATATAATTAATTATATATATTTTTTCTTATTATTTTGTCTATCAAAATGTAAGGGCGCTGCACATGACGTGTTTTTTGGACTGTAATATTTTAAGCTATATTTTAGACTTGGAAACGGCAAATTTAAAAAAAAAAAATCGGAAAAAAAGTATTCAGACACTATATAGAAACTTAGTATATGTGTGTCGGATTGTGTCTTGGTTTGATTAGCCGAGCGACTCCGTAACTGGCCGAGAATTGCCGAATCATCTGTCCTGCCCGGACTGCTGGAAGCGGCCGCAACGCCATGTTGGCGAAGTGTCTCATCTCTGTGAGAAAAAAATGATAGAAAACATACTTGTCGAGAAGAAAAGGTAGATTGCCGAAGGAGGCTGAAGATCGTGGCGATTATTTCTTTTGAAAGAAAGGAACCGAGCCGGATCCGCAGAGGTTCCGGACGGGCGAGGGAGGCTAAACCTCCCACCGTCCCCATGAATAGCACCGCTGATCCGAACAGCGACTTTCCATGAAAAAAAAGACGTTTGTATTGCTATTCGAGCTTCGTTATCCCAGTTCGGTAAAGGGATTTTGGGGCCTGCTTCAAGAATCTGCTTACGCTTGCTCCATGTATGCAAGCTAGGCGTTGTTTGTATCAGTATTTATTAAGGTATTGTTTTTATTTGTTGATTTTTTTGCGATGAGTTTGCCACCGAAAGTGGTCCCCAAACCCGCCGCTGTCGCAGTTAGCGGACCTGGAAGTGGCCCCTCTCCGTCGAGCCAACTGCGGGCTACCCTGACCTCCGTGTCTCTGCCGCCGGGAGCCCCGACAGCTCCTCAGCCCGGCGCTGTACCGCCATCTCAGTATCCTTTGACATGGGTAACGTGGAAATGACTTGTGATTTTTTTTTACACATTTCACCTCCCCATATGACAGAGCCATGCATTGATGTGTTATTAGTGATAGATAGTAGAGGTTAGATGCGGGGATGATGGTTTCAGCAGGGAGGGGAGGGGACAATTAGCTAGCTAGCTAAGTATGCTAACGTTAGCTTATCAAGCCGGTTTTTTAAAGCTAACGGAAATGTCAGTTAGGTTTTTGGTAGTTGACGCTTCACTACTGCTCCCAGCTACATTTCTTAGTAAATATGCATGTTAGTTGGGTTTTGTGGCATTGTATATTAACGATAAACGAACTGACATTATTTGGTGTAGGAAAGCTCCATCACCGGCGAGCTATCCGCCTTCCTACACCGGTAACCGGCTTTGTTCAGTTAACGTTAACGTTGGTGGCTAGCCAGGTGCATTAGCCTAGTGACTGTAAGTTATCAGCCAGCTAGATTAGCAAGTACACAACTCCGTGAAGGCAGCGTCGCAGAGCAGCAAGCTTCGCCCATTTCTGGGTGGTAACCTGTGGCTTAATAATGGGGCTAATGGTAGCCTGTACAAGGCCCAGCATTGAGGACATTGCACCTCCTGCCTATACATCCATGCTCCTGCCCCATTTCACATATCATGAGCTGTTTTCGGAGAGGGGGGGCTGGGGGGGAGGCCTGTCAGCACTTGGGCCGATCAGCTCTTAGGATAACAGCCTGCAGAAACTAGCTTTAAGAAAGTAAATGACCCAGCTAGTTTAATGACAGTTAATGAAGTATACTTTGGTCTGAACAGGTAGTTAAAGCATCATAATTTTATACACACGTGGTTAAATTGCTCCACTTATTTTACACTACCATCACTGTTTGTGTTTTGTCTTGTGTGTTCTTCCAAAACAAAATGTGTCTCCATATATTCAGCATGCAGGGTAGAGTTCTGCAGGCCTTTACTGTCATTGCATGCTGTCACTGCCTCCAAAATATACCTTTACCTGTGAGTTGACGCAGACACTGACCGGTAACCTATACCCTTTCTACCACCTCTACCCTACTTTTGGTGGAGCGGAATCACTGTGGTTATGTCACCTCCTGTTTTATTTACAGCATGGTGGCAGTATAGTGTGAGAGAGAGAGGATTAGGTTGACATCTCCTGCCTGCCAGTGGCAGAGAGGTGTGTCTTTTGTGATCTGACAGCTTCTGTGGTGGCTTAGCTTTAGAGTTTGATGTCTCAACCTGATTTCCTGCCACCCACGATCACAGCCGCCCTGTGTCTTTGACATCTTCAAGGGGCAGTACATAGCTGGTTATGGCAGGTGGCAGTATGAAACGCTCCCTTGTTTTAAAGTGTGTTGTGATGCTTTTGAATTGTCTGTGAGTTAGATAAGTAAATCAAACGCAACAGAGAATATAATGGTCTCTTTATGTGTTGTGCAGTGTCCTCTTTTGACTCTCCTGACTTTTGAAATGACTGTTCAATTTGCTTAACCTACTTTCAGTCGAGTACAGAACTGCACCCTCTTCACTTACTCAATGCATGTCTTGTTTAAGGGATAGGGATTCATTATAATGACTAGGAAAAATCTGTTTTAAAGAAGTGACTGTCACACCTATTGAGCCAAATTGTTTTGTTTGCTTTTTTGGGATGTTGTGATCCTCTTGCATAGCGCAAGTGTTAGATCTACTAAAGCGATATGTCTGATTTGTATTACGTTAAGGAGTATCTGACCTCTCTTGACAAAGTTGTGGCTATTGATCCCACTGATGTAGTTGTACCTATGTCCCTGTTAAATATTCAGGGACAAACTTGTGGCTGGCTGTAATGTAGTGCAATAGCTGGTTACTCTCTTAAGGTCAAGTCAATTTTATTTGTATAACACAATATCACAAATTTGCCTCGGGGGCTTTACAGTCTGTACAGCAATACAACATCCTCTGTCCTTAGACCCTTGATTCAAATAAGGAAAAACTCCCTAAATTAAACCCTTTTAATAGGGAAAAAATTGGAAGAAACCTCAGAAAGAGCAAGAGAGGAGGGACCCCTCTCAGAATAGAGCACAAATTACAGAATACAGCATTGAACAGGATAACAAAATTATAATGATATATATGAAGAATGTGATGAAGAGGACACCAAGTGGCATTAGAGCAGAATAGGACCTGAGCCACGCGACCTCCATCACTATGAAGGCCTGGCTGGAGGACAGACTACACATGCGCACAGGGGAGACTCACATCACAGCGTTCACATACACGGGAGAAAAGGCAAGAAAAGACATTATTCACAGAGGAGAGAGAGAGAGAGAAGGATAAAGACATCATTCAGATAGAGAGAGAGAGGGAGAGAGACATGAGGTGAGGCTCAACTCCTGCAGGATGGGGAACCAGATCCAAAACCTCAGGAAATGGCAGCGACAGCCAGGGAAGCAGAGCGGTTCCAGGATGGGTGCTGGTCCAGCAAGAGGTGCCTGAGACAAGAGAGGACAGGAGGAGAAAATAGGGAGAGAGAGAGGGAGAGAAGAGAGAAAAAGGGGCACACAGCTTGGACGGTCATGTGCTTGTGGAACAAACAAACAGAAGGTTAGCGAAGGTACATTATATTTTGTCCCAATCGGTATGCATATGGGGGTTGAGAAGGAATATTAGGTACAGTTGTTTGCCAGTTGATGAGGTACACCTAGCTACTGTACATCCAGTCCTGCAATAAATTCTACTTTTATGAAGCTTATATTAGTTTAGTTTATGGACAAAGAGGTGGTGTTCCAACTAAGTAGTCGTTTTGGACTCTAGTTTGCGGTGCAGTCGAATTTAATTGGATTGTATTGAATTGTTGAATGTCTCTTAGTGTAATGAAGTGTGATTTATTCTCGCATTGCATAACCATCTGTGCAGTAGGTGGGGAGTTAACTGTAAGAATAAATTTTACCGACATCAAATTGGAGAGTTCATAGGAAAATTGAACTAGTCTGTTTTGTGCTGGGACTTACATCCAACTACTAGAGTCCCCTTGATGCTATCTGGACCCTGTTGTTGTAAGCACGGCACTAACTAGACCGCACTGCATTTCATTTTCATGTCTACATGAAAGCAGACTATGTGAATGTCGCCATTTGTCTGACCTCTCACTCTCCCTAGACCTCTAAGGTCAGGAGTGTGGGAGCGTGTTACGCTCATGTCTGGCCGGGGCTCCTGGTGGATGGGAATTCCCACTTGAAAGATGGTGGCCCTTGAAGAGAGACAGGATGGTGAGGTGTGTATGTGTGCAGCGCAGGGAGGTGGCAGTTTGTTTCTGTTCATGGTCGCCAGAGAAACACCCAGCGCATGCGTCTGCTGCTGCACTTGCCAGACAATGGCAGTGCTGCTTAGCATTCAGAGCGAGAGGCCAAGGTGGCGCTTCCCACCATCTGCCAACAAAGGCCCAGGTCACCCAGCCTGCCTCAGCCCTCCCTCATTTCCTTCCATCCCCCAACAACTCACCTCACCCCACTGCTGGCCCAGCTGAGAAAACTGTGGGCTTCTCCCCATTTTCCTCCTACTTGTCTCACATGCCACCCCCTCCAACCCCCTCAGCTTTCATGGTACAGTACTTCCATCAGTTTTTTTTTTTTTTTTTGAAGAGGCTCACTCCTTTTTCTGCCTTCCAACTTTGCTAGTTTTTGAAATTCTTTGTCCTCACGGTCTGTGTTCTTGTTTGGAGAAAAAGGATGTCAGCATTTGCCAATAAGGAGCAGTGAAGTTTCAATGTAATGTACAAACCAGACATGCAGTTAACATTCAGTGTTGCTTATGAGGTATAGCTACGTAATGTGTGGACCCAACTTGTAGGTCACACAGCACAGTAGTCTTGTATTTCAGGACAGGTGTGTGCAGCCTGCATGTGAAGATATTCTCGTGAGCATACTCACTGTGGGATGTTATAAATAAACTGCTGAGTTGTTATGAGCCAGCATGCAGGACTGTTCTTTCCAGAGAGGGAGTGGCCTGGTGAAGAAGACATCCTGCTTACTGTCAGTGCTCCAACAGTTTTTTTTTTTTTTAAATTCTGAAGTAACATTTCCACATCATTGTGGACATTTTTGAATGTACGCCTCTATTTACTCAAACAAAAAGTGAAAGTGATGTTCAAATCAAACCAGTTAGTGGTTAGAAACTGACATTTTCTGATTACAGTCGCATCCATTCCAACAGTTCTTGCAATATTTGGTATCTACATTTAACTCTGGGTTTGTAGATCCATCCCGCCCACTCTATGATGCTGTCAAACCACTGGCCAGAGTTGGAAATGTTCACCTCTACTTGTCAGGAAGTAGAGCTACAACTTCAGCCAACACAATGTTAACGCAAGAATTTATGCTTTGCTTTAAATGTTCAAAAGCGATATTACATGTAGAATTTACTGTAGCAAAACAATTGCTTTATGTGCGTAGTTGGAAAGAGTCAGTAAGTACCTGAACTCTGGTAAATCGTTACTATAAACAGCTAAGCTACGCTAGTCATGTTTAGCACCAATTTCTGTCAGTCTCTTGTTCTTGTTGATGTATGTTTCAGTCCCATGTAGCCAAACGTTTATGAAGTCTTTATTTAAAATGTGAAACAGAATAAAAAATCAACCTCGCATAATGAAACTTGCTGTAGGTTAGTAACTTGGTTCTGTTAGCTGGCACCATTTGCTGTTATTGTCTAAATTATTCCTGCAAGTGTGTTTTTTGCCGGCCGGGTCAGTCTTCATTGTTCAGGCTAGTGGTGCTGTTGGCTAAGTTCAATGCTGCTGCTATTTTTAAGGATAAACTATTAACCTTTTGATGATGTATTCGTGGATGCTGGTCTGTGTTGCTGCTCTTCGCATCAGTGTCTCCTGACAAATTATTAATTTCTTGGTCTGTGTAACTTGGCATCTCATATAATTTATCTTCTGTGTCTGACTCATGCAAGTCATCATCCTTTCTATTGGACTAATTAATATTTTCTGGAGTAAGCGTCTCCAGAGTTTATCAAATATAGCAGTTTTTCAGTAAATACTACAGATAAGAACAATATTGTGTCAACTATGGTCCGTGGCTATAAAAGAGGAAGTAAGGGCTGTAGTTTATAGCCATGCTAGCGGTGTGGCTCTGTGAACGGCGAGCTTGTTGTGGTAATATTATTACTTTGGGTTTTACATTTGTTTCTGCTTTTTACCTTTTGAGAAGTGCAGACTGACTGTCCGTCCCCTTAGTTTAATACTAAAACCAAAGGCGATCTGTGCTATAGACATCCAGAACAATTGTTGCTTAAGATTTGGTTTGTAAGAGTTCGAATCCACCAACCTACCACCTATTGTTGCTCATACTGCAGTGGAAGAGCAGTCTCAGCAACAGCAGGCGGGCAGTGAGAGCTTTGTGAGCTCTGCTTTTATCCAACTGTGTGTGTGTGTGTGTGTGTGTGTGTGTGTGTGTGTGTGTGTGTGTGTGTGTGTGTCTTTGGGAAAGAATGAGTGAGTATGTGAGTGAGTGGCCAGTGGGCCAGCAGGGAGAAGGAGGGTTTGTGTCTGCACCATCTGGGCCGTCTCCACTCACTTCCTGTGCCTCCACTCTGAACCCACTGCTCTGAGATTTCCAGGTAGCCTACATCACTGGAAGGAGACATGACAGGCTCTGTAGGTCTATTTGAAATGCATGCTTATATGTATGCCTATGTATAATTATATGGCCCTGCAAACATTACTATTTGATTTAGGAACATTTAAGTTTCATGTGATTTATTCAGGGGATGAGGTATTAGTTGCACATTCATTCATTTATTCAGTAATAGTGGATTACAGTTTATTGAGCTGTATCATTCTCTCATCACAGCTCTGCCCTATGTGAGGCTATATCTCCTCTTGTCTTCCCCCCCCTCACTTACTCACATACTCAGCACTTAAGTGGCTTTACAGGACTCTAATGATGAAGCAGGAGCCACAGCAGCTTTTCTCTCCTAAATGAGGCTTACAGGTCTCTGTGGGGTCAAGGGACGAGGAGGAGTGTCTGACGCTACTTTACGACGATCTCGGGGAAGAAGGATCAACATGTGTTTGTCGGAGGCTGTGTTGTTCAACCTGTTTTTGCTCAGGACCCAAATTTTGACCTTGTCAACAGTAAACTAGTTGCAGCCTGCAAGATATGGGGAGATAACACTCGGGTTTGTCATGTCAGCATCTTTTTGTGTACAACCATATTGAAAAACAAACGAAAATACGCAGTTCACATCACTCCATTTATGTAAAAAAATGAGAAATAAGAGGAGCTTGAACTGCCATTTTTATCCAGCATGAACCATCTTTTAGAAAAAAAAAATCAGAAAGCTCCGGTGACACATAATACTCTTATGTATACATCAGTTTACACATGGCCTCACAGCGTCACATGACATCTGTGGTCACCGTTTTCAGATGTACTTCCAGTTCGATTAGCCGGTTCCCTTAAGTATCCTCCCCCTCATCTGAATACCAGATATTTTATGAAGTATCTCGCCCATCGTGAGTATCTTCAAAGGTCAAATGTGAATCACTCACCATCGGTGTCATTTTCAGCAGGTTCAATTAGCCGGATGTTGAAGCTAATTTTCCAGCAACGCTTGACACACTTATTTTCCGAAGCGGTATCCCTGTTGTAAGTCGTTAAGTTGACATTGTGCTCACCCTCTCTCCTCTAGCAGAAAATTAATGGAGATCAAACTAATGACTAATGTCTAATTAGCGCGGTCAGCCGCTCGCATGGCGGTGCCTGATGCACGCAGCAGAGCTTGACTGTGAAGCGTCTGCATCCATCTGGTTACCTGGCCACCCACATGGAGAGTATAAATTATGTCATACCTCAGGACATTTTGTTTCCCCCAGCATGATCACCTGGATACGATGCTGTATAAATAATCAAGTCAAGCCATCAGACCAGCGGAATATTTTTTATCACAAGCAGTCAATCTTCAAACTAAGCTAATTTAATAAAAAAAAAAAAAAAGAGGAGAAAGTGCGTCATATCACTCTGGGTATCCTGGACGTCTGTTTATGGTGTGGTGAACTCACACCGGGAACATGTAGCCAAACATCAGGTCTCCAATTAAATAAGCCTCTCGCTGTGTAGTTTAAATGTCAATATGCAGTGAAAATAAGTTTTCCTGTGTCAAGTTTAGACCGATGATTTCCCCTCAAAACATGACATGGAAAAAATGTTCCAGCTAAAGGACTTACGTAAGCGTTTCCCGTCAAAGAGTACACCTAGTTGAACAACATACTGCAGTGACTACAGGTGTTTGTCTTCCGAGATAACAGAAACATGTACGCTGGATTTGAGCCATTTATATAATCTCTTGTTTTTACAATTTGGCTGCAGTTATAAGAAAATCAGATCTGCTTAGATCTTTTGGTGGATTCAGCTGTCCCGTCTTGCCTCATTACTTTTGCCTTTCGCCGTCTCTGCTGCTGCCCTGTCGACAACAAACCATTACCTAAAAGTGGATTTGTTCCTTTTTTCTGCCCCACCGGGTTGAACCCTGGTTTCACCTGTCTACGTCTCGCTGCCTCCCCTTTTGTTTACAGTCCCCCCAACACAGTTACCCTGACAACCAGCGGTCATGTAGAGCAGACAGATCAGGTTGCCTCACTGTTGATAGCCCCGCCCCCCCCCCTCCTCCTTTCCTGTCTAGCTTCATAAAGAAGAAATATTTGCAAGTAATTACCGCTGTTCATGTTTTTAACCCACTTGTGGTGTGGCATGGTTTGGATGCACTATATTATGGTTTTTCAGATCATGACAGGTAATCTGTCCTTCCGATACTGGTGTTATAAATGTTTCCTGTCTTGTGCTGGAAGGATACCAAAACAAAGACAAAAAAAAAATTGTCAATCCTGCGTCGCCAATAGTAGAGTCTTATTGTGCTTCTCCTCACCTAGACTGTCATGTCGGTGTGAAGAGACTGAGCCTGTAATTGCTCCTAATATCTGTGTGTGTTTATGTGTAGTCTGCGTGTGTGTGTGTGTGGTGGCGGCGGCGGGGGGGTGGGTTGGTTGTTTTTCCAAATTCCCCGGCAGTGAAAGTGATAATGCTTCCTGCTGCGCTTCTGCTTTTTGAATCGCGCAGCCCTTTTTTTTTTTTTTTTTTTTTAAATGATTCTTTTCTCTCTCTATCTCCCTCTCTCTCTCCCTCTTGTGTTGTCGGTTACGGGTGGAGGTGCTGGCAGGTGGCCAAGAGAGATGACGGCCCCTGCAGGCAAGAGCGGAGTAAGGGAAGAGGGCTTAGGGGAAAGGGAGGTGTGATTTGGGTGAAAGGAAGAAAGCCAGACGTTTGGTTTCCCTTAAACCATGTGACCAGCAGTGTGTGAGCCTGTCTGTCACGGACAACTGCCTGAGCAGGTTACTAACCACAGGGCTTCCCTCTTCTGTGGCTATTACACATTCCCTCTTTTGTCTCCTCTAACATCTGAGTGATGTCTCCCAAGTGAGTCTCAATATTACACGTTTCAACCGCTAAAAGAAAGTTATCGTTTGGTTTCTGTTAAAACAGCTCCTGAAGCATTCATAAATTCTGAAGTGTTAGAGGTTTTTACAAGTGTTAAGCCAGAAAGTTTTTTTTTTTGACCTATTATTCTGCCTTTGGTATAAGCAGAAGATGTTTAATATTGAATGCAGTTTGTACCTCTGCTATTCCCGTGTAAGGGCTGAGCAGTTGTCTAATCTTCTGCTCTGCCTGCCCCCTTGCCTGAAGTGGTCCAGAAATCCATTTCAGATTTTCCCTTTAACACTTGCAAAATGGTGAAGGTACATAGTGTACTCTGAGAGATGGGGCATTTTGGGCGGGGTGGGTTAGTTGGGGGATCTTTGAAATCAAACTAGGCGAGCTATTGAGGTTTGAGGAAAGCCCTCTGGATATGAATCAGTTAATGTATGGTATTAAGACATATATAGAACTGGATTTAATCTCAACAGAGTTATGTTAGTGTTTAAACATTAACTTCCCACTTATTATAACCTTTATTTAAACAGGGATGGCCATCTTTTATAAGGACGCCCTGATAAGAGAACATATAAAAGCACACCTAAGTTACAGTATACATCAACAGATTATACACCAAACAGGCTTCAACATAAGGGGCCAACATCAATTCAAAGAAAACACACACACTCACTCCGCTCCGTGTCAGTCAAAAGAGATTTAAATTGATTAAAAGGGATTAGCTTGTCTAATTTTACAAGCCTCTGCAAATTGTTCCTCTTGTGTGGAGCATAGTATTTTAAAAGCCAGTTTTCCAATCTAACATGATGGTTTTTTCGAGGACCAAACAGTCATGGGACCTAGTGCAGTGTGACAATGATCTATAGTTAAAAAAGACATGTGAGATACCCAGGAAGTTCGCTAAGAAGTGCTTTGTAAGTAAATGCAGAGTCGTTCTCTTCTCACTGCAAACCACTGCCACCCAACTTTCTCATGTAGTATACAACAGCGTGTTCTGAAGCCACCTCCCCTTATGAACCTAAGGGCGGAACGATAGACTGCATCCAGAGGTTTAAGATTAGAGGCAGGAAAGTGTGTATAAATTACATCGCCATGGTCCATAACGGATAAAAAACGTTGACTGAACAATTTGCTTTCCGCAATTCTGGGTAATACATGCCTTATTTCCATAAAAGAATGCCAGTTTTGCTTTTAAGGACTTAGTTCATTAATGTTTTTTGAAACACAGCTTGTCATCAAGCCAGAAACCAAGAAGGAGGATACTCTTTCAATTGGTGTCCCATTAAGAGTAAGAGTTCACTTCAGTGGAACTGTTAAATGTGAACTTTTTTCTCTAGAAAACAGCTTTATCCAAGTTTACCAGTAATTTAAGATCAATTAAAGTTTGCTGTACACCACAGAAATCAAAAAGCAACTTTCAGTACATACAGTTTAGTCAGCAATATTTTGACTTAACAATGTCATGAATACCTAAAATACGATGGGAATCTTACCCGTTAAGCTGTCCAACGCTTCTCATCTTTCATGACACTTTTTTTTTTTAGTCTCTAGTTGCCTTTAGAGTTTTCCTTAATACACACTTTTCCAGAATCCCACGGGTTCAGCCATCACTGGATGACCGAATCTTCCCCACACAGCCTGGAGTCGCTGCAGTCTACAGCGTGAGTCATCGCACGCAGCCCCTTTTCACAGACACATTCACACACACACGCACCTGTACGTACAGTATGCAGCAGTGCATATTCACACATTTCACATTTCAGAATAAGAATACAAACACAAGACTCATATGTACAGTATGGACTGTACATATATAGTTGCATTTACACTAGGATACTCATCAATTACCACAACTGTGCCAAGAGCATATGTTCAGTTGGGATATGCTGTAGTGCTTTGGTGCCTTACAAGAGTCAATTCCCATAAAACTACTCAGCCTTTCATATTTAGATTTGTATGTAATAAGGATTACAAAACAGGTCTTTATACGGGGATGAATACATTTTATGACGCAGTAAACGTGTTTGTGTTTTTTTTTTTTACTACAAAAAGAGGAAGGCATACTTGTGAAGATGCTGTATGATGCTGTAATCTGACCACAGGAGGCATGCTGTGGAAATGTGTCACCTCAGGGAACCTCTGACTCCTTCAGGAGTTAATTAACATTTCTTGTATTTAGTCTTTATTATAATCGCTTTTTTTAAAATTTATTTTAACCTGCATGGAGCATCAACATGTCAGTGAGAGGCATCAAGTAGACAAATGAATTGAGTCACAGAAGGAAATCTCAAATGTACTCTCATTCTGTCCTCGGCTGAACTTTGGGCCATTTATTGTCTCGTCCTCAATGGCCAGCCGCACCTACTGCAGACGAAAACAAACCTGATATGGCATCATTCCATCCTTTTAGTATCTTGGCCCGATATGACCATCACCCTCTGCAATTACATTGTCGTGTACAACAATCCGTGTTGAGCAGTGCTGTTTGCACAACCTCAGTGCTCCGCTGCATCATTCTGTGCTTTTCCTCTTTTATAAACCAAACGTGCATTTACCTGGAAGGCAGTGATTTGTCCGACAGCTCGGTAGACTCTGTAATACACTGATTAGTAATAATCCTACCATTAAAGGCACAGATACCTCTATGTTTATGGCTACACGTCTTTATAAATCAATGTTTACTACAGAAATTAGAAGATAATAATATTGATTTTTGTTTTCCTCTCCACATTGTTTTTCATACACAAAAAAATACAAATGTGGCACTTGCTGAGACATCCTCAATGGTTTTATACCAACATTTTAGTGGTCATTTGTGGGAAAGTATTGGCGTGTGTGTTTTGTTGCTCTTACTTCTGTAATATCTGGCTTTTACAAGCGTAGTCCACTTGGACATTGTTACTTCAGTAATTTGATATCACAAAGAACTGGGAGGTACGTTAGGTAGATGCACATTGTAGGAAAACCGCCTCTTTATGCTTTAAGACTGGCTGTTCATCGATGAGCTTTTCTGTCCACTGTAAAATAACAGTAATGAAAACACTGAAGATTTTTCTAGCGCAGAAAGCTTGTTTGAGAGGGTTTAGGCTGCAACAATGATGACACTGGTGGAAATAAACCGTGCCCATGGCGTGAAACATTTGTTCTGTGCAGTGGATGCGGGGTTTGCACTCTTTTATTTTTCTCCTCCCCTCATGTACAGCTCCTATACAGCCGCTCGCCTCCCCTCCCCCATCCCATCACTCTGTATGTCCTCAGAATCAGTCACTCGCCTGAAGCAGAGTAGGCTCCTCCCCTGGCAACAGCAGCTAGATTAGTTGCTTTATCCCAGGTCATCTGAGGGAAGTGGGCCACACAGAGAAGATGGAGAGATGCAGAAAGGATTGATGTTGTAGAGGCTGCACAGCATATTGCCTGTAGTACTTAGTAGGTGTACAAATAATAGAAGTTTGGAGATGTTAGTCTTTAAATATTAGTGTCGGCAGCTGTCTCAAGGAGCTTTTACAGCTCTAATGGCAAGGTTGTGTTGAGAGAAAAGAGGCCCCTGAGAGAAGAGGTGGGTTTACCCAGCTTTTCAGGCTGTCTCGTTGCCTGCCTGCCGCTTTCTTCCTGCAGTATCCTGTCTCATTCCCTGGTGTGTCAGGCCTGCTGCAGGAACAAGCAGCACCTGCAGTGGTGCCAGCCCACAGCTGCAGCAGCCAAGGCCCATTCTGCCACACCACAGGCTAAGAGCTGAGTCAAATCTCATCCTTGCAAATTGCCTGATGCTGCTCACTTGGCCGGAGACTACCCCGCACCCTCCATCGGCCCATATTGACAAGTCTTGTTTAGCATGACTCAGTTGAATCCTTTGCACCAGGTGCTCTCTATCTATCACAGATGAGTGCGACTGTAATATGATTACTTGACCCAGTTTTTGCCATATGAGGCCTCCAGTAGCCCCAGACATCCTTGCACGGCATACTTTGGCACAGCGGGCCCGCGCAAGAGGCCAGAGCCCAGTCTTGGCCAACCCCAGCAGGCTACAACACCCATGCACAGCACAGGTCTTCACCTCTGCACACATACAGGGGCTAATCCTAGAGCTTCAGCGCTTAATTTACATTCCTCAGCAGGAGGGAGGACTAATGACCTGTGGAACTCTGCCACTGCTGTTCACTCTCAACATCAGTGTGTGTCTGTGTGTCTGTGTGTTCATCAGTCTGACATAATGTCTCGTAGTTTATCTGTCTAACGTCTCTGCTTTATGTGATGCAGGTACCCAGGCATGCTGGCCCTCCTTACACTGCTCACGACATCACAAAGGGACACCCTAACTTGGCGGGCACTCCGCCCGGTCATGCCCACTCCCCGGCGCTCTCTCAGGTATCAGTACCCACAGCTTCCCCATATCGCTACCCTAAGGGCTGGGAGGCAGGCGGAGGGGTGAGTTTGTCACTGTCACTTAATTCTGCCCATATCGCCTACCCCTAACCTGTATTTGTCTTTTTTTTTTTTTTTTACATGTTTTAGTTCCCTTTTTGTCCCTTTTCTGTTCTTTTGTAATACAGCAGTAAACCATGTATGCATGAGTGTGTTTTTTTTAAATGAAATTCAGATGTATGAATGTATTAAGTTCAAATCCAATACAACAATTCATGTGCACTACTCCCTATAGTCAAGCATGCATCTATTCCAAATACAGTGTCTGTTTAATCCTGTGAAGTGTTGTTCAGGGAGGAAAAACCCAGCCTTGTTGTTGTTAGGTATGGGTTAAAGATAAGTCGGGTATCTAAGGGGGACTTCTTCTCTGCCTGTAACTACAGTGGGATTCATACGCATGTGATGGGAACAGGACGGGGCAATGACAAAATTCAGATGACCAGTTGATAGCAGAACGGAAAATAAATACATCAGGGCACAAATGGAAGAAAGAATTAGTGACGTCATCCCTCCACTTGAGATAAAAAAAAAATATTATTAAAACCGATAAATCTCTGTGCAACATTTAATCATGAGGTAGAGTTACACGTCTGCTGTGATGCTGGCGTCTCCGACTGCGTTGCTGTTCTTGCTTACAAGTATGTTGACACTATGACTCAGCTTCCCTGGAAGTATGTGACAATGCTTGCGAGGAATCTAGTTGTTCCTCTTTACCGTTATAGCCTAATGGCCCATTGCCTCACCCTAAAGCAGATCTAGTCTCTTACCAGCCTTCTATAAATAGTATCGTCAGCCAGCACCAACTTAAATTATCACAACAATACCAGCAGCAGCGTGAAGAAGAGTAAGGGCGTGTGTCCATACAGCATTTTTTTTTTTTTTTTTTTCTGGCAGAAAAGAGCTGGCAGGGTGCTGGGGAGCACTGAGATGAAGCACATGTGCAGTGAGGAAAAAAAACCCACTGCAATTGGGTTTTGTTTCTATGACAACAATATCCTGGCAATTTAATAAGTGACAATATGTAAAAGGAAGCAGATTGACATTAGCTAACTTAACACTATGTTAACAGAGGGTTCACTACACAGCTAACAACATGCTTCAACACGTAGGGTGATAAAAGCACAACACTGACCAGCAACATTCAGTGTCCTGTCGATCTGCTTCCACAAATGGGCTTTTCTGTCTTTATCATAGTTTCTGTCTGACAAAGCTCAAGATAGACAGACACAAGCTTCTCTCTGGAAAAAAAAGATGCTGGGTGCAGCACCTCCTCTCTAGGTGGCCACATGCCGCCGCATATGCTCTCTCTCCTCATTGGGAACAATTGAAAAAAGATGCTGGCGCTCAGGAAAAAACCAAAACAAAACGCTATATGGAACCAAGCCCTAAGCAGATCTACTTAAACCCACCTCTGCCTAGCTTCACCGCACGCTAGATGAAGAATAAAGAAACACAGGATTTGCAGTCCTTCAGGGTACCAATTATCTTTGCACAGTACATAAACCCCAATCGAAAACATTTTCTCCCAACAGCATCCAAAGTAAGTTCCCAGTTAGTGTATGTCTGCTGTGTTGTTGTCTATGAAAGTGACTGATAATGTGCCTGGCGTGTATGTAACAAATTGTCTCCTGCTTTCCATTTCCTTTCTCGATAGTCTCCGTACAACCCTGGACAGAATGCTGGCTCCGCCCCACTAGTGTATGCTCCCCAGACACAGCCAATGAATGCACAGCCACAGAGTCGCCCGGTGAGTGGCCCCTCTGGTCCGAGGTTTACAGCACACATGCCTCCCTAACCCAAACAGTTTGCGGTCTATTGGCGTTTAGTTGAATCAGTGACGGAGAGAGATCTTCAGATGCCACAAAGAGTCGCTCAAGTGTTGACTGACCTCAATCTGCTTATGGCAGTGAGGCACATTACCATAGGCGGTAGTTCTTTAATGAGGTCTCCCTCATTAGCCTCCTTAGAGGCTCCTTACAGGCTTGTTGTGGTTGGTTTGAACCGTATCAGGAAATTTTAGCAGAGGGTGCATGAGCTTACACGGGTGTTATTTCCTTCCTTCCATCTTTTCCGACATTCAGCTACTATCTGAAAACCCTAGCGCGCTCAGTGGGCCTCACTTACAGGCATTTAACACCATTTATAATTAATGAAGGTGAAAATGGTAGAAAAAAAAGGTGATAAACACACAAAAAAAATAACATTAAGAGAAAGAATCAAATTGGTCCTATTTGGGTAATTAATGAGGAATAGCGACCTCCCTCAAACTGAGTGTACATCTAGCCGATCTGGCTGAAATTGGTCTGGATTCTATGATTTGTGGGGCCAATTTACAACTTTGGATTCAGCGTTTAGCCAGCCGAAGTCTTTGTTGAGTGTTTAAGAGTTATTTAAGCTTTTGCGAGGCTTTTATTTGATTAAATCCCTATGGAGCCTAGACTCATAAGTTGAAGTGCATTATTAAACCTGTGGAGTCTATTTTGTACCGAGCTTATTTTATTTATCTTTATTTTATTGTTTTCTCACAAGCTTTGAAATGGCTGGCTGTATTATTGTTGTTATCTTACATAGTTTAAGATATCTACGCTATACTGTGTCTGTGAAATTTTAATGTGAAATCAAGCTGCTTTGTCTCATCATTTGTTCAGTGTAGCATAATGAAAGCCGTTTTAAAAATAGGCAACACCAGAATTGGCAGTTTTTACAACTGAAAATCTGCCACCACAACAAGTCTAGTAAGAAATATCCAAAAATTGTATTTCCTTTGCCAGCATTTTTGTATCCAAGTAGCTTTACTTAATAATCTCGCCTGGCTCCTGCCCAGCACCCATCAGGAGAGTAAAGCTGACCAGACCTCAGTCAAATTGTATTTACACACACAGCAAGGCTTGTTTTAAACTGTGTGGTAAATAACAACAGTGAGGTTTGCCACATAGGACACAGGAAATGATTTTAATTCCACTACATACGTCACAGCGTACAATTCATATCCTTTTCTGTGATCATGTATAATATACACATCCTCGAAATGCAGGAAACCCAAACTTTCTTTGCAAATACACACTTCGACTCAGGTCTGAGTACTGCGTCATGTCTCATGTGTCTGTTAAAGCTTCGTTGCTCTGTGGTTTTGTACTGTAATTTCAAGCGTTTGCCTTCATTGCTCATCTTATCTCTGTGTCTCTCTCTCTCTCTCTCTTATGCCCTCTTTCTTCTCCCCGCTTTGCCATCACTGCTTCAATCTCCTTGCTGGACCTCTCCTCCCTCCCCTCGCCAGTTCGCTACGGGCCCTCGACCAACCCACCATCAGGTAATTTACCTCCGCTGAACGCCCCTCCCGCTCCCTCTCTCACAACAACATCATCATCATCATCATCATCAAACCAGTTCGCTGGTACCTGCTGGCAAAGAGCTGTCTGCGGGGCGTCTGCTGTTCCTTGAAATGTCTGAGATTTGAATGCCTTCAAGTATCTTGGATACAGTTAAAGAGATTTTGATTATCACAGGTTTTTTTTTTTTTTTCTGAGTGTGCTGCTATTTAATCAAGTTCATCCACAGAGCTGTGAGTGGAATATTCATGCTTATTTTTATGGTGAGATTGATCAGAGTTTAATCAAAGAGTTTAAATTGGTATTTAATTGTCCTTTTATAAGATTTAATTGTAATGAAATGTGGAACAAGTGAGCACTTTGATTCGATATAAACTGTCTTCCAGCCTTTTTTACCAAGTATATATTTGTCTGAGTGATTATGAAGCTTTTTAACACGATAGAAACTTGTCCTTCGTTACATTTAATCACATTTAACCAAGTGTTGCTCCGTGTCGTCTCTTGGTGAAAACCGCACTAGGTTTATTGTAAGGTATGCTCAAAATACTAATTGGCAACATGTCTAAATTTGCATTAGCCTTGTGAGCCCTTTGTATTTTGCTTATTGAGAGAAGAAAAGGCAAAAAAAAATAAGGAGAGGCTACACTGTATGGATTCAATTACCGACACCCACTCAGAGAGCATTCTCTGTCAACTGCGTCCGCCACAATTCAACACGCTTAATTGGCCGCATAGTCGCCTAATGGCTGCTGGACACACCACAGGCCCGTACAAGCAGCTGTATTACTGCTTATCTGTACTGTGATGTGGCGTCTTCAGTTAACTGTCCCGCGAAATAGCTGCAAGCACAGTTTTCCTGTTTTATTTTGACGTTTATGTGTGTCAAACAAGATAACGGCAGTGAATATCAGTTCTTTTTGTCACCAGCCTGTTATTTATTGACGTTTTTGATGCAGGGGAGTTAATTTGACTTTTTTTTCTTCACTTTTTAGGCATTAGGTCTTAGATCTAAGTGAAGGAGAGAGCAGGATGGGTCTTGCAGGATATTTTGCTTTTTGCCAGAAAGCTATTATTTCATTGTTTACTAAGCTAAATCTGTCTGACTTTTTGCAATGACAGCACCCTCAGGAGACCATGGTCTCATTCACCTCCAGTAATTACATGGAGGTACTGTGGTTAAGTTTTCTATATTTGTTTGGGTGAGAACGTTGTGGTCTTGATTGGTCTAGATTTCTTCACAACCACAACTTCGAGCCAAATTGTACACAGATGACCGTAATACTGTTGATTATATGACCTTGCTTATTTACTAGTAAACATTGTTAACTTGACAACTTAAGTAATCAGGTGGTAATTATTGATTTCAGGGTAATAAAGAATGTAGTGATAAAGGGATATCACCCAGTGGTCAGGTAGGCTGTAGTCAAGGAAAGAGACAGTTTTTCTTGGATGACATTTCTATAATTTACATTCTTGATCCTGTTAGTTGACGGTTGACTCTCTGTGAACCAATGTCATTAGATTATGAAGGGCATGTTAATGAGTTCACGTCTGGCGGTGCAGTATTTACGATGTTGTTTGTGTTTTTACTTCGTGGATACAGTCTCAGGCACGTCTGGGTGCTGATATTTGGTCCATGTGACTTCCTGTTTTCTTTGAGTTGATTTATGATTCATACAGCTACCCACTTTTAAGATTGATGTGTTATTCACACACACCCCCTGTTTCCTCCCCCACAGTTGTACCCTGTGTAACTTGTTGTCTAACATCCTCACCTTCTGGACGGTTGGGTGTGAACAATTTTTTAACAGACTATAAATAGTATGTTGTCCAAGTGTGTCGGGTGTGTTCGCTGGCATTAGTGTGAACACACACACACACACATACACACAAGTGCATGCTCTGGCTGTCACAAACTGGCGCTTGGCTCTCTTGTGCCACCACGGAAGTGGAGTCGGAAAGCAGATGAAGCCGAACAGTGGTCTTTTATACCGACGGAGAAAACGGCCATTGTCCCCTTGAAACGCACTCGATGCACAGCAAAGGGTACATAGAGATCAGAAAATTAATTCATTTGCTCAAAACATAAGTCTGTCCTCAAACAACCGTCATCATTGTTTCATATATTTCCTCCACTTATCCGTGTAACTAACTTCTTTGGATTTCAAATATAGCTTCTGTGTATGTGTGTGTGTGTGTGTGTGTGTGTGTGAGTGTGTGTGCGTGTGTGTGAGTGAACCAAAAGGTCAAAGCCAGTGGAAATCAAGTTAAACAGATAACTGTTGTTGTTTCCTTCAGAGAGCTCTTCACTGTGTAAATTACTCGATTAATCTGTAAGTTTTATCCCTGAGTGTCTCCTCTCTTTGTTTGTTGTTCAGACAGTGGAAATGTTACATAATAGTTAGAACTTAACCTACTTTTTTTGTTAATTTTTCCACCTCAACTTGCACCGTACAGGGCATTATGATTCAAATCACAGGGACTGTTAGGCCACTGGTGACAAGTTCACTTTGTTTACACCGCACCACTAAAGTTCAGAAAGGGTGAAATGGTTCAAATCAACCGAAACACCAAACATTAGTCTGTTTTTTTTCTCTTCTGTACAGTAAACCAACAAAATGTTTCCATAATTACCGTACGAGCCAAAATACCACCAATACTAGCAACTCAGTGACGTGACACCAATCAGCTCCATTAGACAGAAGGGTGTCTGTACTTCCTCTGTCAGCTCAGTCAGCGATGCAGTTGTCAGCCAGGTCTATCGGGGCTGGTAAACGCCAATTTGGCAAAGCAAGAGGTAGACTGGTGCGCTGGCTTAGGAGCACAATTTCAGAAAGGGAATACCTCTTGAAGTGTGTGTGTGTGTGTGTGGGTGAGAGAGGCTTGTGTACATGTGCTTACGTCAGTATGGCATACGGCCACGAATGACACGCTGATACATTTTAACTGTGACTGGTAAGCTTTTCCCACTCTAACCGCCCACCGACAATAAACCAACACTCATTCTGGTGGTGCTTTTCTATTGTTTGAATCATTTTTTTTTTTTGTTGAAGTGGTTCAGGACCGGCCACCGTGTCAGTTAGATGGAAATAATTGGGTAGTTTCCTGCTTTTGATGTGTGTGGGTGAACGATTACCTGCTTATTTTGTATCGAGGCTTCAGTCTCCCATCGGCTTTTCTCTCTTTCCTGCTTTCAATACTCAAGGGAGGATTCAGGCCCATCCAGGTAACATTTACCTCTGTCTCTGCAGACCTGCATGGCATGATGAGGATCATCCTGAAACGATCCCTTCCCCTCTTAATGTTTAACCCCGCACAACCCCCCCCTCCTCATCGTCACTACAGTGAATGCTCAGTAGACGGGTCCTTTCTCATCATTTTATCCCTTTTGTCCTGTCTTATCTTGTAGAGGATCATTACTGGACTTTTCAGTTCATACTTTTAGTCATCTTTGCTTCATTCATTACTCATCTTTAATGAACTTTTGCACAGTTTAATGAACAGCATGCAGAATGAAAGAGATACAGTATATTCCTCCTAATAAGATGTGTTTTTTTTCCAGTTCCATTTATATGTCCATGTGATAAGAAAGTGCCTGTTACCTACCTGTTACCTTTTTTTTGTAGATACCCATCGGATGCACAGTGATTGTTTTAAACTTAAGTTACAAAGCACTTCTTTTCATTGAGTGTTGAAAAGTTGTTTTGTCTGTTGACTCGTATTTCTTGCTATGCAAGTACTTTGCACTGAGACTCTCCTCGGACAGCTGCTAATGAACAGTTTCCTGGTAGTTTCCCAGATTTCCACAGAACCATTTACAACTAAGTCATTGAACCTGATTTATTATGTTGAGGGTGATTTCCCTCCTGGGTATTTTTAGATGGTTTTACAGCATTGTTGATTCTGCTCTCCTTCAGTGGAGCACACTGGGACTGTGGTTGGGTGTTCCCAGCTTGAGCCCTCGTTATTTGGATGTCGGTCACAGCTGTTGGTAGTGGTCTTTCTTCAGGCAGGGCACACAGTTAAATTGATGTGCTATTCACACGTAAAGCCCACCCAAAACCTTTCACTGATCGTGATATTTTCAGTGTAGAAGTCATTGTAACTGCAGGCATCACAAGTACAGTATATTTTCAGTGTTTCTGTGCCTTTTGATGCACAAGAAAGGGCCGTATCTCTGCTTAATGAACAGAGCCCTTCTGTGTGTCATACATTCAGCACAACTGTAAGGTTGACCAAGCAGCTCAGGCACAAGAAGAGGTCCCTGGTGTTTTTATTTTTTACAGCTGTGGAGCTGTACTAGTGCAGCATATTTACAGTGCAGTCAGACCAGCCAGAATGGAAAAAAAAAACAACAAATACTTGAAAATGGGGAAAATATATAAAAAAACAAGAAGTAATGACAAATTTACACTTTGGCTGTGCCCCTTAAGTTTTGGGCCCCTGCAGGAAACATTAATCTGTCTCGTCTCTGCCAACACTCTCTGGTCTGCTTTGCTTTTAAAATAAGCTCCAAACTTTTTTTTTATATGAGATAATGTTCATTCTACTACAGTAACATCATCACAGGAAGTCCTCATCTCTTATTAAATACTTACTATCAAAGTATCAATCCCCAAAATTGAAAAAACATTTAAAAACCCCAAAGTCCCACAGGCAAACAATACCATAAACCACTGGTGTGTGTGTGTGTGTGTGTGTATTGGTGTGGGATATCCCTATGGAAACCGTTGAATTTGAGTTCATCTCGTTACATGTCTGTTTGTGTTGGCAGCAGCGGCGTCTGGTTTCACTTGTCTAAGTAAATGTCAAATGTGTCAAAACCGAACTACAGTCTTGTAACCATCAAGGAAAACTAGCATGAAAAGTGAAACTATTGGTTGAATTACACAATATCTTGATTAAAACTAAACTTAAACTAGAGATGAACCACAAAACTAATAATAAATCTTCTTTAATATCTTTTAATGTAAACACACCCTGCTTTTTTTAAACTCTATGTTGCTAAACTGTTGTACAATCTTCACAATAGGAAGCTTGTGCTGTGCCTGTGATGTACACAGGACATACAGCCGATGTCAGTGACAGTTCACTCTGTAGTGCACTGATTCCAGTTATGTGCCATAGCTTTCTTTACTTGTGTTTTACTTTTTAATACGAATCACTTCCTGCTGTTAAGGCTTCTGTTCAGTTACTCCCTAAATTGTAGATATCATTGTTTTCATTCCATATTATTGCTCGCCAATTACAGCATTAAATCCAAACTTCAGAGATGTTTATTAATGTAATTCATGAAGATTATCAGTCGATTTGTAGATTTTTACAGTGTGTGTTCAGAGTATTCGGTGTGAGTTATGTTCTGAATGGTCAGGAGCAGTGATGAGAGTTCAGAGAAAGTCCTGCTGCTGGGCCTCCTGTTTTTCTTTTTTTTTTCAGTTGCTGATAAAAACAGGGTTGGCTCACTGTGAGAAATGTGTAAGCCAAATGGTGAAGACATCTGAAAAACCCTACTTGTTTTTGTATTTTAGATAAAGCGTGACAGCATGCTGAAATGAGACCGCTGCCTCAGGGATAGAGCTTAATATCTTTTGTTGTTTCTCTCTCTCTCTCTCTCTCTTTCTTTCTCTCTGTCTCTCTCTCTCATATGTTTCTATCAGTTTTTCCAGAGGACTCAGATGCAGACCGCGAGGCCCACCATCCCTACAAACACACCCTCCATACGGCCCGGCTCACAGACTCCCACAGCGGCTGTTTACCCCACTAATCAAGCAATCATGATGACCATGGCACCTATGCCTTTTCCTTCCCCACAGGCTGCACAGTACTACATCCCACCGGTGAGACAGACACACAGAAATTGTTCACTCTAATTTAATAGAGCAGTGGATAACTTCAATTATCTGTCCATATTTCACTACCAGCTACATTACGAGCATTTTATATAGCTCTATTCTAGTCTTTGCCATGCAGGGTGCCAACCTACTCATCAGTATATCACTATATATTGATCCAAGGTGCTTTTTACAATGTTTCTAATGCTCACTCACACGTTCACACACATACTCAGCAATTTGGGGGTCGTGTATCCTGCCCAAGGGCGCTTCAACACGCCAGGGATCGAACCGCTGACCTTCCTAGTGGACGACCTGCTGAGCCACAGCCGCCCCTAAACGAACAATGATCTGAACATAAGATGTAACGCTTTGTCTTTTGTGAACACAAGCAAAAATATTTTAATTTTACATTTGTCTCAGCAGTTGTGACCATTTTTTTTGTAGTGAATGATTACAAAGACTCCTTGGCTGCAGCTGGTACTGGTTAGATTGAACTGATTAAAGGAATAAGGATAACATTTTAGGAAAGGCACTAATTTGCTTTCTTGCTGAGAGTTAGATAAAAAGATCGATACCACCCATGTCTGTCGAGTATGAGGCTGGAGCCAGTCCCTGGTTAGCTTAGCATAAAGACTGGAAACACATGGAAACAGCTAGACTCTGAGAAGTCACTGTGCTGGCCAAGAAAAAAAAAAGTGCAGCACATACCCCCCCTCCCCCCTGTAAAACCACAGCGTGTTGTTGTTTCACTAAGGTTTTAATATGGATTAAACAAACAAGATATAACATGTTAATTAGTGAGCTGGTAGGCCGATTTTGTTACCTTTGGACAAGCTAGCTGGCTGCTGGCAGTAACACACTTACAGTAGATTTGGTGAGTGGTGTTGATTGACAAGTGAATATTTCCCAAAATGTCAACATATTGCTTTACTAGAAAGATAAAAGCAAAACGGTCTAGAGCAGATTTAACAGGAGGCTGAACCAAAATCTGACTTTTCTTTCCCACATATAGCAAATAAATCTCAACATGTAAAAAAAAAAATAGCTGATTGCACAAGTATGCAGTATTTTTTTTTTAATGAATCGGTATTAACTTGTCCTTTTTCTTCCTTATTCACAGTATCGCCATAGTACGCCTTACGTGGGACCTCCTCAGCAGTATTCTGTACAGCCTCCAGGGTCTGGCACCTTCTATCCTGGTCCAGGGCCAGGGGAGTACCCTGCCCCATATCGTGAGTCATTAATCCAACACAGACACACATCACATGCTATTTCCACACCCATATCACATTTGGAATATGAACTCAATACACAGTTGCAAAAATACACACTACGTGTCATCCTTGTGTGCCCTGAGAGAAGGGACTGTTAACTGTGTTGTACTAAAACGTCTTCCTCTTCTCTTCTCTTCTCTTCTGCTTTGTTTTTCTTTTTTTCCTGGCAAACTCATTCAGATCCCCTCAGGTACCACCCACCTGTCTCACCCTCTGTCCCTGCTCCCGTTCCCACAGCTGGCCCACCCTACTACCCGGGACAGACTGTGTACCCCGCCTCACCCCCCATCATAGTGCCTACACCACAGCAACCTCCACCAGCCAAGCGTGAGAAGAAAACAGTGAGTATCTTAGGAGTTCCTCTTGTCTTGTTTTCTTTTTCTAAAAGGCAGAATTTGACATTAGATAATAAGATGCTTTTTAATGTGATTTTTAATCTCAGTTAGCACATTAAACCTCTAGTAATAGTGGTTTTAATAGTTAGAATCTGATACGTTCATGTAGGGTTGTAGGATAAAAGGCAAAACCTGATCTGAAATGCTAATCGTTGCTTTGAAAGTCACAATAAATGTAGCCAGGTCTAAGATATTTAATGTTTTGGGTAAATATATATATATATATATATATATTACTAGCTTTTATGCTCTTGTATGAGGTTTTAAAACCTGACTATAGTACTCATACCACACACGTATAGGCTATATATAGCACGCCTAATTTTGAGCCTGTTTTAACACTGAAATACTTCTAGTTAGATGTCACTGACCTATTTCCTTTTCCTTTCGCACAAACATGTAGAGTGGAATTGTACTAGAAATAAATTGAATTTGGTGTGTTGTCAGAGTACTGCTGAATATAGTGAATTGGACAAACACCAGTACGCTCACTGCAACACCAGGTGTGTTTATTTAATGGCATCCATTAGAGATGACGGAGCTCGCGAGTCACTTTAGCAGCAGATGTGACTCCAAACGTTCCCAAAACCAGTCACATGACATTATTAGCGGTCTGTGATCAAGGCTCAAATTCACTCCGTGCACAGACGCCGCATTTACAGCCAGATGTGCCGCTTTCATTTCACTCGTGACATCACACTTGAATTTGATTTTGTTCGATGGAGTATGACGCTCATTCCAGGACGCACGAGAGATGTTTTAATTCCCGATCCAGACCCATCCAGACTCTCAAACATGCATAAAATATGGGTTGCTCCGAGACTTGCGCGCTTTAGTGAGGTCTGGTGTTTTTTGTGCCATTGTCCTCCCAGATCCGTATCCGTGACCCCAATCAGGGTGGCAGGGATATCACCGAGGAGATCATGGCAGGGGGTTCAGGGAGCAGGAATTCAACGCCTCCTGTCGGTCCCCCCTCCTCCACCCCAACCCCCCCACAGGTATGGCTCCGCAGGGCTGAATATTTTTTTATCCCTTCTTACACACCACTCACCTACAGTACTTACATTAAGAGCAGCTGATTAGACTCGATCTTTAGCTGAGGGGAGAGGAGCTCCGTATCGTATCAGTGTGAGCTCTCCGCCTTAATCCTTTCTGCTCTCCACCGTGTGTGTGACAGACAGTACACATCCTCTATCTTTGGTAATTTATTCTGCCATCTCGCCCTTTTCATAAGAAATTCATGATGGCTTTCCATCCAGAATGTTACATGTCTGTCGTTCATTGCACAGGACTTAACTGTATATATACTGTATAAATATAAATACATCTTTACATGATCTGAAATGCACTTTTGTATTAGTATGTCCTTCATGTACATAAACTGTTTCTCCAGTCATAAATTCATGATTATTCAGGTCACAAAGGTTTATACAATAACAACAACAAAAAGAATCATTTCATAAACATCACATATGTTTAGATCTGCAGGTTATAAAAACCTTTTTACATTTAACTCTCATTACAGATGTAATGGATTCACCATGTAATCTTGTTCTCAGCTGTTTATATCTTACTCTTGCTTTCTTCCTGTCACTGTTTATACTCACTCACTATTTTTAACAGTAGATTGCATACATACTGTCTGTATTCTCCTGCTTCTTCTACAGAATCCACTCAGATTCTCTTATCTGTCAATTCCGCTATTAAAAAAGAATTTGGATTTGTTCTTTGCACCGCCGTAAAGTAAACATGGAAAGTCAAGAGTTCTTAGCTCTAATCTCTTGGACCATTTTAATAAATAAAAATGAGCCAAAAGCCCAAATAAGAGTTTTCCTGGATTCTGAAGAGTGATGTTGTGACTTCTTCCTCCCTGTGTCCTCTGTGGATGTTAACAGTGTCTTTCCTCTCTTTCTCTGTCTTTTTGTGCCCCTTTTGATTTTATTTCTTTACGTATCTGCATCTTTCCACTCTCCTTTACCCTGCATTGTTCTGAGCGTTTCCCCCTCCTCCCGCCATTCCCTCCCGCATCGATCTTCATTCTCCCGTCTTGTTTCTCCCCGTCTCGCCATACATCGCTGTCTGCTAATGTGACCACACCCCATCGGACTCCTTTTTTTCCCGCTTAATTCTGCATTTGGGCTTGTTTGCTTGTGTGTACGCGCGTGCTTGCCAACATCTTTGTGCCTGTCTTTCTGGTTTTTCTGTGTTGCTAGTTTTTATGGCCGCACCCTCATTATCCTCACATTTTCTACCTCAAATCGCAGCAGCAGCTGAGCAGCAGCCAGACTCCAGAGCAGCAGCAGCAGCAGCAGCAGCAGCAGCAGCAGCAGCAGCAGCAGTCGCAGCCTCCTCAGCCACAGCAAACCCACTCTGGAGGCTACACGTTGGAGCCCCCCCAGATACCACAGCCACCGCAGCCACAGCAGCCACAGCAACCACTGACAACTGGGGGTTCAGACACCAAACCAGGGCCAGGTCTGCCCCAACACCCCCTCTTCTTAAAAAAAAAAAAAAAACAGCTACAACTGCTAACAAATAGGGCTCCCGCTCTTTATATAACAATCTAACCAAGGCAGTTCTAACCATATATTTATGTTCAAATTGTAAAAATATAACTCCTTTACTCCTGTGTTATTTCCTCCTGTGTCAGGCAATGGCATGGTTTTTATTGGGGTTTATTTTCCCACAAGATACTATCTGCTAAAACACTGATTTTGTAACACATTTTAGGTATCACTTTTCTTTCCGCAGAACACACCAAATACTTTCACTTCCATTTAACTTACAAATTAGAGTGCAGCGTCAGCAGGGCTCTTTGCTTTTCTCTCACTTAGCTTTTTCCTTTGTGTAGAAATTGTTTATAAACTTCATACAGCAGTTTTAATCCTCCATAAGTGATACCTTCACGCAGATGTCGGAGAATGTTGTTTGGCTTGTTTGTTAACCCTCGGTCTGTCTCGGTGACAATCTCTTAATTGACATTAATTGCAGTAGGTGGCATAATTATAGGGATGGCCTCATTTTCAATGAAAAGCTTATTAGTTTAAAGGCTACACAAAGCCATGTCTCCATCCAAGCATCTTTAGATACATCATCTATTTAGAAAACCTATTATTACAGTATATGATGCAAATATAACCTGTACCTTAGCTGATTAAATTCGGAAGGCATGTATTTATCTGCACTCTTCCTCTTCCTCCTTCCAGATGAAACGCCAAAATTGGAGCCAGTTGTCCAGAAGTCTTCCTCACCCGGGCTTGTGCAGCCTGAAGCCCCCGTGGAGAGACTGGAGGCCAACACTCCCGTAACTGAGCCCTCTCCTACAGTTGAACCAGAGCTTCCCTTCCCCGCCTCACTGACCGCCCCTGTCACTCTCCCACCTACAGTGGCCAACACCAGTGAACGTCCCTCAGCCAAGGAGTCCGCTGCCTCAGCGTCGTCTCCCTCCTCCTCCTCTGTCGGGGAACACAAACCGTCGTCTTTGGCACCACCTCAGACTCCCAACACAGACAAGCCTCTCTCAGAAGCCCCACGAACTCTGGCCGCCTCGCCAGCGCCAGCTCCCAAAGCTCTGAATGGCCTTGCAGACCCTGGGACTGAACTAGACACCCCAGCTCATGAGCCTTCTCTTCTGTCCACAGCTGCACTCCAGCCCCAGGCCTCTGCTCCTGCTTACAGACAGGCCTCCTCCTCTGAAACCTTGCCCTCTGACATAAGGCCGGAGGTGCCCATTGCTGCTGCGCTCGCCCCCATGGCACCTGTGGCTGTGGTGCCAGTCACCCTGACCTCAAGCCCTGCCCCAGCTACGCCAGTTATGCTCCCACCTGGCCTTCCGCCTCTAGTGCAGGCCACAACAGAGGCCGATGAGCCGAGCAAGTCCTTGGACACTAAAGACCTCGTCCCCAGTGCAGGGACAGAGGCACACGGAGGCATTACTGACAGCAAAACAGAGTCCCAGCAACAAGCGCTCACCAGGAAGAGTCCCACTACAGGTAGCGGATCTGTTGCTTGTGACTGCATGTGAAGGCAAACCCAGATGTGACATTTTAAAAGTGTACTATAAAACATACTATTGCCTTGATCATTTGTTTCAGTGTTACTTGAAGCAGCGGAGTAATTAACTGTTTGAGCTTTTTTTATGAGTCCAATAATGTTTTTATGGTATTATGCCTAAATAGCAAAATTAAGTAGATCTGACATGTCCTTGGATTTTAGGTTTTTATTAACGCACATACAGCACACACTGCACACACTGCAAATAATCTCTTATCAAACACTACACTGACACAGTTGATTCCCAGGAAGTAGGGATGCGTTCTTTTGATCCGGTTCCCTGTTGGCAGAATACCTGGATTTGTCAAGCTCCACTGCTAACAAATCTTTTATCAGATCTTTTATCTCTCCTCACTCTTAAAGATACATTTATGTAAGTTTAGACAAGCTAGAAGCGGGATTAGTAAAAAGAAATAGTAACATATTTCTTTTAAATGAGATTGGAAATGGGGAGTCTTTATGTCTTGGTTGTGATCTATGTTTGCTGCACTAGTTGTATATAATTGAAAATTATTATATTCTTCCCTTTCTGTTTTTTCAGATCAGATATTTACCATTATGGTTTGATTGTTTGCTGCCCGGCTGCGGCTGACTGCATGTTTCTGCTTTTATATTTCACTTCAGTAAATCAAACTGCTTCTGCTATACCAAAGACCTGGAGAAAACCAAATGAAGGGATCTCTGCTGGAGATGCACCTCAAAAGGAGGACGAGGTAAGAAAAGACGCCCGCACTGCTCACCACGCAGGACGAGATGATAAGACTGAACCGGTTATATTGAGTATTTAAAGGACTAGTGCATAAGATTTAGTGGCATCTAGTGGTGAGGTTGCAGATTGCAACCAAATAAATACACCTCCCCTCCCCCCTCCCCTTCCAAGTGTGTTGGAGAACCTACGGTGGCCACAAAAAAACACAAAAAGCCCTCTCTAGAGCCAGTGTTCGGTTTGTCCATTCTGGGCTACCGTAGAAACATGGCGACCTCCGTGTAATGGGACCCACTCCCTATGTAGATATAAAGGGCCCATTTTAAGGTAATGAAAACACGATTCTTATTTTCAGGTGATTATACACTAATTAAAACATACTTTCTGCTGAGTCTGTTCCTCTAGATGCCACTAAATCTTACACACTGGACCTTTAAAGTCCTACACATACATTGAATTTGAATTATGTTAAATTTTAGATCATTTCACCTTCAAGTTATATACAGTATATATCTATTTGTGTTCAGAGGTCATGTTTAGTCAAATAGGCGATAAATTATCATGTAAAACTGACCTACTTTTCAACTATTTCGTCAGATTTTTCACATGTTCGGTATCTCATTTTGTAAAGAGACTTCTTACAATGCCTACAAAGCATCAAAGAAGGGGGACAGAGATTGTGTGAGAGAGAAAAGGAAAAGGCACGATGTAGGCAATAGTTCAAGTGTAAAATGTTTCCACATGTGTGGTGGGGGAAAGCAGACATAAATGACTTCAGGGTGTCGTTATCGTCCGACAACGACGGCAAGGAGTTATCCATCATCCTTATTGCTCACCCAGCCCACTGTATGTATAATCAACTCTGGCCCTCTTTGGCTTCCTCTCCTTTATTGTTTATTGTATAGGGTCGCTGCTGTGGGACAATTCACAGGTCGAATCAGGAAGTTCACGTCCTGGCTTCAGAGTTTAACGTGACTAATAAAAAGTCTAAAAATATACAATTACAATGACTGAAAACTGGGCTTTACTGCAAGAATAGAATTAAAACAAATCCCTTTTTTACTGAGTGCAAATGGCGTTGCATGAACAGATAATATTTCACATAATAATAGTTAAATGACAATAGAAATGTAATAAATCAAACCAGAGTAAGTCTGTCCGCTGTTACTGCTGCTCCTATTTCCCCCCTTTTTTTTGTTTGTACTTGACCCTTTCTGCCCTCTCTGCATTTCATCATTTTTCATCCCTGAGTCCCCTGCCTTCACTCGATGTTTATTCATTCCTTCCTCACTTTCTTTTCCTGCATTTTTTTTTTTACCCTTTCTGTATGTGTCCATCTCTCTCTGCAGATGATGTCCTTATAGCTTTGCAAGTATTGCCTGGATAATTTGTGATGCTACTAGAGTTATATTTATTTTTCAATTAAGTGTCTTTTTTTGTCGTTTAAATCCTCACCATAAGCTCAACCGTTCAGCAGTTAGGAATGTATAATATCGCTTAAGGTTAATAAGCGGGACGTAATGCTCACTGACAGATATTAGGGAAATAAGTCATGCATCTGAAAGCTAAATCTCGCCTCCACACAGGACGAGCCCAGGCCAGTAGATCAGCCCGCCGGAGACCAGTCCCTGCAGTCAGCTCCACTGAGCAGCAGCCCTGTGCCCCTACCGTCAGGCTTCAGCTCCACCACTGCTCCGGCTCCTGCTAGCAGCCCCGACGCTGACGGGAAGCCGGCCGCCCCGGAGGAGAACGGCGAATCCGAGCTGGAGCCCATGAGGAACGGGGCGGGCCACACCTCGGAGACGGAGAGCAGCGACAGCGGGGTCACCCACGGAGACAAGGAGAACTCCACAGGGGCTCCACAGGACGTAGAAGGTTAGAAGGAGCCTGTTGTTTGGACAGATGTATTTGAAGCTACAATAGGAAAAAGCATGTTTTATCAGCAAAGTATCCTGCCCCTCCTTAATTATCTCTGTGAGTTTAAACTTTTTTTTACACATGTTTCTCTCTCCTTCCTTCTCAAACCCTGCTCGGTGGTCCAGACCTGTCTGAGGCCAGCGGGAAGCGTCAGTATGACAGGGACTTCCTGTTGGGCTTCCAGTTCATGCCTGCCTGCATACAGAAGCCTGAGGGGCTCCCACCGATCAGCGATGTGGTGCTTGACAAGGTAAACAAGCCGCTTGTTGCAGAAAAACCTGCATGCACCTTGATTAAAAAAAAATGTTTTATTGTCTTTAAAGCTCTCAGGCAGTTGTAGGTAAATCGATGGCAAGAAATGTTATGTGTACTGTAAGTTTACATAGCAGGTAACCAACCACCTCATGGGGCCCTAAACGTGTCCTTTCACATGGCAATCGGCTCGTGCTTTTCCTGGATCTTTTGTCAATTATAGCCACAGTCTCAGTCTATATTTGCCTCTGTAAATAGAAATTATATGTGTGTTTATCAAGCAAAAATGCCAAACATCCAGTGGTTACAGCTTCTCAAAATAGATAAATTGTTCTGTGATGTAATTGCACATCACATATCTTCACGTTTAACATGTTGGACGGACAAAAAAAAAACTTGAAAATGTCCCCTTGAGCTCTGGGAATCTGTGAAGGGCATTATTCACGCATTGCTGAGGTTTTTTAAAAGACTAATCAATTAAGCGATTAAAAGATAGATTCGATGAATGAAGATTTGTCGCAGCCCTAGTTTTGAATAAACCTTTTTTTTATCTAACGGGGCTCCTCATTTTCGGCTCAAGTAAACACAGGCACCGTTTTAGATTTTGTGCATTGAATCAAAGATACACACACAGAGAGTTCGGTTCATTCCTCTGATCCGCACATACGTATGGGTGGAGCGTATGGCCCGCTGAAATGCTGTTTTGATTAAAATCACATTGCTATTATGTCACACTTGGCAGCGTTAAAAGAGTACATGCCCCACCCCCACCTCTCCAAAAAAGAACAACCAGACCGGCTGATGTACAATCCCATAGTCTCCTTTTTCTCTGTGGGAGAAAGTGAAATCTCACTGGAAAAGAGTAGCGAAGAAGTCAAGGACAGCTGAAAGACAATGAGCTGGATTTGTTCTTTTCTCTCCTCCCCCACAACTATCTCGCTCTCTCTCTCTCTCTCTGTCTCTCTCTCTCTCCCTCCTGCGTTCCTTTCTTCCTTCCTTCTCTTCCACATCTGGCTCTGACTTTCTCTCACTGAAACAGCCTGCTGAACTAGCCCAGCGTAATTTATCGCCTGTACAGTAAAAACACATAAACCAAAAGCTGGTAATGTAGTATGACCATCAGTTACAACGGGTCACCTTAAGGCACCACCGGGTTAGAAACGCACACACACATTCTCACCAGGCTGACTCCTTTTACCCTGTTGCCAGTGTTATTAGAGTATCACTGCTCCCCCTGCTGTTCTGCTCATCGTCTGACTCTATGTGTGTGTGTGTGTGTGTGTGTGTGTGTGATGTCGTGTGTGTGTTATGTGTCGTACAGATGAACCAAAACAAGGTGCTGTCTCGAGTGGTGGATTCCAGGGTAATTTCCAGAGGACCTGACTTCACACCTGCCTTTGCAGATTTTGGCAGGCAGATGACCGGAGGAAGAGGCGCTGCAGTGAGTCACACATGCACACACACACACACAAGCTGCCACAATCATTCATAAAGACACACACACACACTCCCCTCACTGCACTTTCCATTATCTCAAAACTCTGGCACAACAGATCACTTTTTCCAAAATGTTGAATTAATCCTTTAACCTACTAGAGTGTAGCAACATATTAGACAACTAGAAGATATATCAGGTCAGTGATGAGGCTTTCCTGTACAAAAGATGTGATGTTTCACAAGATAATGAGCAAAGTTTCCTGGCAGAGAATCGTTTGCATTTTAAAATTAGAAGGACACACGAACTCAAACAGTAACAGACGATATGTAATGTTGACAGATTTAAAGAAAAAAACTGTGTAATCATGACAACCTGTTCTTTCGTTGCCTTCTCAGCTTATGAACATCGGCACGCGGCGGCCTCCGCCCAGGAAGATCATCATGAATGTGTCGGTGAACGACGATGTTCAGCTGAAAAAGTCCGAGAATGCCTGGAAACCTGGCATGAAGAGAGAGTCCCCCCCAGAGGACCCTGAGGCGCAGAAAACACAGGTAGGGCCAAAAAGTTACACACACAAAGGAAAACATGAGTATTATAAAGCATCAGCTATCAAAACCAGACTTGTTTCAAAATGATTGAAGAGAAGTCAATCGTTTAATTTAAACAACCACAGAATGCAATTACTTTGCATAATTAACACAGTGGTGAGGAAAAGAACCTACTTTATAAAAGTGGAACAGGAAGTGGTATTCTTAACAAAAACCTACCAGTAATAGGCAGCCCTACAAATGAGTTAGTTTGTCATGATCATTGCAAAATAGTCTCCAAACAGGCTGAACGTTTAATCGGTGACCTCTATCTTTTCCTGATCACTTCCTCTCAGGAGCTCTTCAGGAAGGTACGCAGCATCCTGAACAAGCTAACGCCTCAGAAGTTCAACCAGCTGATGAAGCAGGTGACGGACCTGACCATCGACACAGAAGAAAGGCTCAAAGGAGTCATCGACCTCGTGTTCGAGAAGGCCATCGATGAGCCCAGCTTCTCTGTCGCTTACGGAAACATGTGCCGCTGCCTCGCCACGGTGAGCGCTGACATTAAACAGTCATTGTTACCATCAGAGCAGAAGAGTGTGTAAAATTTTGGGTAAATAAACAGGCTGGTGTTTGTGAGGTCGCTGGTGTAAATCGACTTTACGGGAAGATGTCGGCGGGGGGAAAAGTATGAATACCAGATGGAAAAGATGACACAGGAATCGTTGTACGATAATGATTTAAAAAGGTTAAAAAATTCAGAATTCCAAACCAATGACTTGCAAAAGATGTAAACACCTACTATCTTCAGTAGTAGGAGAGGAAGAGAAGGCTGCTGTTGCCCTATTTGGAGTCACATTTGTTTGTAGTAAAACATAAAAACTGAACTCTCGCTGAACTCTAAATAAACTTAACAAATGGGTCAGTATTTATTAAAACTGCATACGCTTACTGAGATACTTCTAACAGCAATGTAGGACAAACATTTTATTATTCTTAAGAGAAACTGACTGCCATCAGTCGGTAACCTTATGAATAGCATATATACATATATACTAGAGCTTTAAGTGTAAAAAAATCCAAACTTGGAAATGATTCAATCTGTTTTTGCTGCTTTTGTGAAGTAATTTCTTTCAGTATAACTTGCAAAAAACCATTATTCTTGTTGCCTCGTCTGCAGCAGACCTGATTCACTGTTCAACATTAAACATAATTTGAAGGTTTTAGTTCATCACTTAAATCATCTTTATACTTCTGTTTCTTAACGACGTCCATTATGTCTACTGTTTATATGCAGCTTAAAGTGCAAATGACAGACAAACCCAACACCACAGTGAACTTTCGCAAGCTGCTGCTAAACCGCTGCCAGAAGGAGTTTGAGAAAGACAAGGTGGACGATGTGGTGTTTGAGAGGAAGCAGAAAGAGCTGGACTCTGCTGCATCGGTACGTGGTCTATGAATGACTCAAATGTGACACGCAATTCTATTCTGTTCCAAAATATTTGTTTGTATTTCTACGGTTGACCCTGTAGAGAATCAAACCGCTAGCCCTGGATCGCTTCATGTAGAGCGTGTCGTGAATAAGAAGTAACATCGCTGTATTTCTTCTGTCCCCCCTCAGTCGACGGAGCGTGAGCGGCTTCAGGAAGAGCTGGAGGAAGCCAAGGACAAAGCCAGAAGGCGTTCCATCGGCAACATAAAGTTCATCGGCGAACTTTTCAAGCTCAAGATGTTGACGGAGGCCATCATGCACGACTGCGTGGTGAAGCTGCTGAAGAACCACGACGAGGAGTCTTTGGAGTGCCTGTGCAGGCTGCTAACCACCATCGGCAAGGATCTCGACTTCGAGAAGGCCAAGGTGAGACGGAAACGAAAGTTGCTTTACGGAGCGAGCGGTTAATGCTCAGTAATATTCTAGGTCTGTCAGTAAAACGGCTGCATTCGGGTCAGGTCTGCAGACTTGTTTGGAAATCAGAATGGGCACAGCTGCGATTGTAATTCGGAGGAGATTGTAGTGGCTCAGACAGCCTCCAAAACAAGGTGTCTGAAGCCTCTGGTGTAGAAAAGAAGTTTTTTAAATGTGAATATTTTCTGGTTTCTTTAGTCCTCAAGGATCTTTAGGTTGTAGACTCTTGGTCAGGACAACATTTGAGGTTGCACCTTGGGCTTAAGGAAACATTTATCACCTTTTTCTGACATTTCATAGACCAAACGACTAATTGATTCATCGATAATGATAATAGTAATTATCTGCAGCCCTAATATATTCAGAAGAATAAAATGCAGTAGGTGATTTAGCAGATGTTTTTCTCTAAAATATATTAAAAGTAATTGTGGACGTTACTGTCAGTTGGAGTTGTGTTATATTTTCATTGCGTCATACATACTGGAACAACCTCAAGGCTGTCGGCGTGATGAGCTACATGAGTTCAAGTTGTTGATAACATATTTCGAGGCTCACTGGCACAAGAATAAGACCTTGAACGAGCCCGATGTTTCGTCTACGTCTGCAGTAAAGACGAAAGTGAAGAAACTCAGAGATTGTTTGCAGAGCTGAAGTCATAAATTTAGCTTTATGCCCAGTAAGCAGCCCTTTGACGTCAGTGTGTCAGTATGCCTGGATGTGATTCCGATCTACAGCAACACAGCTTTGGGAGACATGAAAGAGACGGTTCTGGTGGGGATCGGATCTCGAACCAGCTGGGCTACATTCGTTCCAGAGGCAGAGGGGGGAGATGCTGTGTATGTAGGTTATGAGGAAACAGGAATATCCTCATGTTCCCCCCGCAGTGGATGCTCTGCTTCGTTCTGTCTGACTGGCTCTCCTGTAGACATCAGCGACTCCCAGCTGGACGCAGCGAGAGTCCTCAGATGCTTGTAGAGACACAACCGACCCGAGGGCCTCTCTGCTCTCTCTTCGCTGTACTGTGATATGTGGTTTGATCCTTATCAGCTACTAGTCACCCTGCAAAAGAAAAGCCCTCTGACCAGCAGAAAAAAAAAGACCCATCAACTCCTTTTCTGTTGAGATTAATCAATCTGTAGTGGATTAAATCATACAGATTATGGTTAGGAAACATCCGTCTTGTCCTTTTGGTATATTTCATCCTGTTTAATGTGATAATTTCCTCAACAAGGCAGTTTTAATGTAGGGCCATTAATGTGAATTGCAGCTGTTCTTTTTAGGCTGTTACAGTTTTTGTTCTGCTGTCGCCCAAAATGTTCCAATTTAGTCTCGGGTGTTCAGGAACCGCTCCTGCTCCAAGTAATAAAGCGAACAATCGGTCAATTGAGCGAAATCATGTGGAAATCCCTAAAAACCTGCTGTCTAGAGACGTAGAGAACATAACCTTCACGTCTCAAAACTTAACCCTCTCTTTCTCTCTTCCCCCGTCAGCCTCGGATGGATCAGTATTTCAATCAGATGGAGAAAATCGTCAAGGAGAGGAAGACGTCATCTCGGATACGGTTTATGTTGCAGGATGTTATAGACCTGAGATTGGTGAGTGTGTGTGTTTGTGGTTCATTCATGTGATATTTATTTTATCCGCACAGTCGCACAGCTGAGTCCAAAGTCCAGCCTCATGTTCAGGCTATCTCTAGGTCACAATGTATTCTCCCACAGAGGTTTGTTTCATTGATCTTTCTGACCTTCTGGAACATGAAATTGGATATTCTGATTATATTCTGCTAAATGAACATCTACTACGTACTGCTCTTGTTATTGAGTTTGAACCTTTTAAGAGAGACTGATGGGAGAAAAAAAACTCTGTGGGAGAAGCAAAACAACCTGAGGCACACGCTGTACGCTTACCTGTATGTGCTCAATGACAGAGGAGCTAATTGACTCTTAAATCCCATGAAAACTTCAATATGCTTCTATAAGATTCAATTTACTCCACTGAACAGCCGGCAAAGTTACAGTTTTGGGAAAAAAAACATCATGTAGTATTATTATTAAGAGTGAAACTCTTCCTCTGGGCTGTGAGGGTGTGGTAAGCAATCCCACAACTGCCTTCAGACTCTGATTCAGATATTGTTAAATCCTGATTGGTGCACAGAAGTACATGACATCACCTTTTTTTTTTTTTTAGTAAAGAAAGTAGGTTGTGAGGGCCTTTTTTAATGCTGGTCACACTGACTCATGATAAAAGCTCTGCATACTAATGTACTAAAATGTTGTAACGTTGTCTATGAACAGTTTAAAATAGTGAATGAATAAAAAGACACTGCTGAAACACCATCTTGAAGGAAAAAACACCATTAATGATATTAATGTCAAATGATTTCCTTTTTTTCATAGATATAATTAAAAAAAATACAATTAAATTACTCACAGGAAAGAGAAATAAACAAAGAGCGAATAACTTAACGTGAGACCTGTAATATCAGGCTTTTCTAATAGAAACATCTGCACTGATTAAACGTGATTCCCTCCTAACTCTTACCTAACACAAGCTGTTTAAGTCAATGTCACTGTCTCTTATTACCGCACGTCAGAAACAGGGATTCGAGTCCTGCCGTGCTGCTCCTGTCAGATTTGAAATTAAAATCAGAAAGGCTACCGAGGCAGTGCAGCATTCCTCTCCGTTTCAAAACAAACCGGCACATTCAGCGCTACGGAGCCGCGGCTCAAATGAAGGATCAGGAACAGATGTTAACACGTTTGTCTGTCGCATCCCTTGAATTTTTGATATACCTCTGTGATCGACAGCTTCTTTTATTTTTGAACTGATGTAGCCGATATGATAAAATCCACTTATATTCTCAAGACATTTAAAGTTAAATCGAGAAAAAGAATCCGTTTGAAACCTGCTGAATCTGACACTGCTGGCTCTCCTTTTTTTCAACAGCACAACTGGGTGTCCAGAAGAGCCGATCAGGGCCCGAAAACTATCGAGCAGATCCACAAGGAGGCGAAGATTGAAGAGCAAGAGGAGCAGAGAAAAGTGCACCAGCAGCTGCTCTCCAAGGACAGCAAGAGACGGCCAGGTCAGGCCTGCAGTCTAAATCCTCTTTAAGGCTTAGCGTCACATCGGCACAACTACAGTGACTCAGGAAGCCTGCAAGCATACAGGCAGACTTCCTGTCCCTATAGCCTGCAGAGACGCTATTGTGCCCAACAGCAGACAGGAAGCCCCCCCGCCCCCCCCCCCCCCCCCCTTCTACCCTCCTGTCTGTTAGCTGACCTATAATATTTCATCAAATATGGCAGTCACAGTCAAAAACGTCACTCTTGACAGCTCCTCGTTTGACTCTAATGAATGTAAATATCACTGAGCTCATTTTAAATGTTCCCTGCTTGTGTGTGTGTGTGTGTGTGTGTGTGTGTGTGTGTGTGGGTGTGGGTGTGTCTCTCTTCGCTCCCGTAGATCCAAGAGAACAGAGAGAACAGAGAGATCAGCGCGTGCAGAGAGAAGAGACCTGGAACACTGTGCCCATGACAAAGAACAGCAGGACCATTGACCCCACCAAGATCCCAAAGATCTCAAAGGTGAGACATGATGCCAGGTCTGTTTTTAGGCGCAGAAGGTGGCTACACACTGACACCCAATGTGTGTGTTTTATTAAACCCACTCGCTACACCTTATACTGGAAGAAGTCTACAGGCACACCGCAGGCGGAAGGAAGTTCTGGCTTATTTTGAGATCCACACAGTTTGATTCGCTCACATCCCTCCATACAGATCATGTATACAGTGACATAAATAACCTGGTGGTTACTTATGTTACATGCATATATAATAAAAACCAAGATAAAACTCATAACCAAGATACTGTGCACGTGTGTGTGTGCAAAAACATCCTCACCTCCAGTCTCATAGTAATCTTATACCTCAGATCTGTACCCTGAAATTAAAGTGAACATAAAGACGTCCTTAGATCAGAGCCATTCCAGGCATGTTTGATAAATGTAGTCTAGGTTTTATAGCTGTGACACCAACAGATCGCACCTGGAAAAAACACATCTGCTTGTGCTCCGTAACAGCACAATGTTGTGAGCAAACGACCAGCAGAGCCACAAAATAAATGAGCTGCTGTTGATAGTTACAATTAATATGAACTATTAGTATTTTATTAGTTGTGAGGTTGAAGAGTGTTTGTCTGAATCTCTTCCCGACCTTCCACAAAATACTCACACTGGCATAATCTGTCAAATATGACGGGACATTACAGTCAATTTTAAGTAAAGTATTTATATCCCTGTATGATGACATCATATCAATATGATTAAAACCACAATAATAAGTTTAGTTAAATAATTCATCCAATCAGCAGAAGATCAATTCAGTGTTGCGGTGACATCAGGAACGATCACAGATTAGAAACTGATCACTCATCTTGTTTTGACCCCCCCCCAAAAAAAAGCCTAAAAAGTTTTGTTGCAGCATTTTGTATCAGGAGGTTGTTTTTTTTTTACACTCACTAAACCTCAGGTGAATATTATCGGGTCTACGTGATAATTAAAATACATTTGTGAGATTGTTCTTCATGTCATGACAAGTCCGTCTCACGTTCAAGTGTTTTTCCGCTTCAGTCAAAAAGCTCCCTCACAGATAGTTGTAGGTTTCAGTAGAAGGTTTCTGTACACAGGAGATAACTGTTTACACAGCACCGAGATGAATCCTGTGGCTCAACTTAAGCTGTGTACACAAACTTTCTCTGTCCTCATCTGATCTACATTATTGTGGTTTACATGTACAGTAGTACAAAGTCCCCCTGCTGGATCCATTCGGTTCTACTGTGTAGTAAAAACAAAAAAAAAATAGCAAGTTGTTGTTTTTTTTCAGCGCTCCCCCTGCTGGAAGGACTCGGTCATGTTCTCAGTGTTAGTTGTGCAAGGAGACACTCATTTTACTAAACCTTTTGGACAATTCATGTCATATACTACATGTTATATACTCAGTATTTTGTGTTGTACTTGTCCTCATTTAATCAGAGCCTGAATACAAATAAACTGATCAGCATTTACCTTTGTGACCTGTCAGCAAATTGTTATTCTCGGTGTGTAACACATGCGTACAGTATCTCAGAGGAATTCATGTGCTCATAGATTTAAGTCTCATTTGCAAAATGTTTTCCTCATTAAGAATAAACACGTGATTCTCCTCCTGCAGCCTCAAATGGATGAGAAGATCCAGCTCGGCCCTCGGGCTCAAGTCACGTGGGTGAAGGGCAGCAGTGGAGGAGCCAAAGCAAGCGACTCAGGTAAGATGACACTTTATTAACTGACCGACACCACAGCAGGTTGAAATATTACATCATTTCTCTCCCCATCTTTTTACCTTCGAGACACATCGTGGTACTAAATCAACAAAACCAACATGGAAGTGGAAAATGTATCTTCCAAACCTGTTTATATGAATCCTAATATTTATCAGCTCTCTGGGTGTCTCATGCTCCAGCTAGAGTTGATGGTAAAAGATTAAAGTGCTTGATCCTGACAAACAACATCATTTGTGTTTAATTAGCAGCCAGATCTCAACGTTGACAATCATGTTTCAGGGTCAGATCGTAGCTGCCACTGACTGAATGTCACACATTTCATTTGAGCCTGAAGCCTGCAGGAGAATTTCTGTTCTTCCTTTCGGTCAGCAATGAACTTTTGAAATATTAGTCTGTTGTTTGTTGCAAATATAGTGACTCAGAGAAACAGCGCTTCCAAATAAGGTCGAGGGAAGGGGAGAAATCTGGTTACTCATCTGCAGCGTGTTTACACAAATTTATAGTTCCCTGGTTACTACAGTCTGTGTTTAAAGAACTGCTTAACTCTAAAAGTCCAACATCTCTACAGTTGATCTGCTGCTAGTTTTTGTCATTCCTGTGTCTCTTTTTTTTTTCATAACAGAACTATCACGGACTGGCAGCAGCCTCAACCGTTACTCTGCGCTGCAGTCTACACCTTCACCTCAACCCTCCACCACTCCTCCACAGAACCCAGACTTTGACTCCAGGAGAACTCTGGGAAGGTAAAGAAACACTGGGTCTTATCTGTCTTTGTCAACAAGGTTATCTTTGTACTTCTGATTGTTAAATTGTCAGCAGGACTGCATTAGAGTCACATTTGTTAAAGAAATTGTTCTCATATTAAAGTGCTTCTCCATTCTGTGATGTAACATCCTCATGAACTCTTGTTTATTTTGTTTGTTTGCTCAATCGTTTGCCTTTTTCCTCTCTCCCCCAGCACTCGTAGCAGTACAGGGAGAGAACGCAGCGAGAAACCTCTGATCTCCGTGCCGCCATCGTCACGGCCCGGATCTTTCATCAGGGGAAGCAGTTCGAAGGAGCTGCTGGAGAGCCAAATCCCGGAAGAGCCACGAAGAGACCGGGAGCGAGAGGGAGCCGAGCCGCGGAGACCGAGCGTCACCGAGGACAAAACGGAGCCGGAGCGCAGCAGAGTCAAGGAGCCTGGTGAGGAACGCCTGGCTAAAACTGTACCTTTGAAAGCAGACTTTGCCTAACATGTGATTTATCAAATTCAGAACAGAGTAGGTTTATATTTATGTGGGGATTTAAATCAGAGAGGACAGACTCACACAGACCAGAGACACTGTTGTGACTGCTGTTTTTACGTCGACAGTGAAACCTGAGCCAGCGGCGCAGACACCGGACAGACCTGCCCTGTCTGAGGAGGAGATAGAGAGGAAGTCAAAGTCCATCATCGACGAGTTCCTCCACATAAATGATTACAAGGTACTTAGATTCACAAGAAAGTCAACAGTAGATGAGACTCGTGGTGTCTAAGATGTTTTAATGTACATCCACAAACTGTTGCTCATAATTGATTATTAACTTGGTCAACAGACATTGCTTCTATCAAACATTAGCATTTAATGAAGTGTTGTGTATAGATGTTTGTATTGACAGGATTATGATGCTTGTAGTGTTTAACTTCCCCTTTTCGTTTCTAGTCTTGACCGTATTTCTTTGTTCTCTGCAGGAGGCTATCCAGTGTGTGGAAGAGCTCGAGTTGGGCTCTCAGCTGCACATCTTCGTGCGCGTCGGGGTGGAGTCGACCCTGGAGCGCAGTCAGATCACACGGGACCACATGGGCCAGCTCCTCTTCCAGCTGGTGCAACAGGGAATCCTGCCCAAACCCCAGTTCTACAAAGGGTCAGTTCACCTGCCGGCTGTGCTCTGCCTTACATAAAAATAATCCCTTTTAAAAAAAAAAAAAAGCAGGGAGCTGATTGTCTCCTTTTTAGCACATGGTAGTCCTGCCTGCTTTTTTGTAAATGTAACTTCTGTGTTTTCATACAAGAATGAAGTACACAGAGTTTCATTTATTCATCCATCAATCAAGTGCTGTGTAGATTATTTTGGCTACATTGATATTGTCCAACCAACATCAGCATACATCATATTTTTAGAGTTTATGTATAATCTGTAAAATATAGTCAAGAAATGTAAAGAAGTCTGGAAAAAGAATGAATTCTGGGAAATCTTTTGTTTATAAAAAGGATTATAAAACGGATTCCTCTTCAGTCCTGTGATCTTAAAAAAACAACCCACTATTCATCTACCCTCAGTTCATTCACCCAAATCTAGAACAACTTTCATTATATTAAGTATAAAGTAGAAATAAATTAGCAAAGATAAACAAAGGAAGAAGTGATTTCTTTTTTTTTTCAGGGACTTACAAGCAATTTCTTGCTCAGAACCGACAGAATTTAAATAATTTCAGTATGAAATCACAGGTTTTTTGTTTCCTCTAAATTAGTTCAATATAAGTGGTTTGAGCAGCTGCATGTTTTATACATGTTGACTCTTGTATTTGTGAGTGTGTGTATCACAGGAGTCATAATATCTTCATTTCTTCATGGTGTCCTAATGGATAGTTTGTGTGTTTTTTTGTTTTTTTTTTCAGGTTTGCAGAGACGCTGGAACAAGCGGACGACATGGCCATCGACATTCCCCATATCTGGCTGTACCTGGCCGAGCTGCTCAGCCCTGTGCTGAGAGAAGGGGGCTTCTCTATGAGAGAGCTCTTTAGGTACTGAGATGTCCACTCCTGAGTCATTCACTAAATCCTCAAATCGGCCTCGTTACCGGTCGTATCTCGTTCACCTCAGTTCGCACACAGTTGCTGAACTAGCTTGAAACCGCTCTGTTTACAACCCCAGTAAACCACTTTTTACTTGATCAAAAAAGCCACATAATCGTCGTCCTTTTGGACCACATTTTTCTAGTTTACATGATTTCCCTCTTTCTTCTGTTCATTTCCAAGATGAATTAATTTCAGACTATATTTTGACATCTGTGACAGCTGCTCAGGCGGCAGGCCGGATGAGGGGGCGTGTGCCATATTTTGAGAAATTTGAAGAGTGAATAGCGCAGGAAAGTATTTCATAATGAAGCTGTGATTTCTGCAAACTCCCTCATCTGAGCAGATCTGAAGTAGCATAAAAAGTTGTTTAAGTAATTTGTATTTTCTCTCTCTCTCTCTGTGTATGATGAAAAACATTTGGGCAGACTTGCGTTTAATTTCTGTCGTTTCTGTTTGTTCACAGTGAATTAAGCAAACCTTTGCTTCCTGTGGGAAGAGCTGGGATCTTAATTTCTGAAATACTGTACATACTATGCAAACAAATGGTGAGCAACACTCTGATCTTCTATTGTTTTTGTATTCAGTCTGCACACATTTATATTACCTGCTCTCATTATGAAGCCAGGAGAGTATAATCAATCATCTGTGACCTGAGGGACGTACACAATGAATATATAATCAATCACTGATCATTCACTTAAATGTCTGTTAAGATGAACAATTGATTATTTTGTGGGTTATATAATGTGCAGCCCTGCACTAGATATTTGATCATATGTCATAGACATGTCAGAATAAGGACAAAATAACACACTTTCATTAAGCACTACAAAGGGTTTGATTATTCATTCACTACTATTATTAACATCAATCAGTTGTGTGAAATGTGCGTCCCAATAAAAAGTTATTTTGTTCTTTTGATTTGTAGCAAATTAATTAATATGTCAGACAGTTTTTATTAATTCATCAAATAATATATTTCCATTGCAAATTGGGAAACAGTCTCTTCAGTCTGTACTGCTCGTATTTTCTTTCCCACTGCTGGAAACTGAATAAAGATATTTCAGAGAAGTGAGGCGTGACATTGTGTCATCTTGTCTCCACAGAGCCATAGGACTGTGGGTTCTCTGTGGAGGGAATCTGGCCTCAACTGGACCGACTTCCTCCCAGAGGGAGAAGACGTCCAGGCTTTCATCTCACAACAGGTCGGTGAAGAAATATCATTATTAAAGGAGAACTCAGTCACCATCCATCGGATTTCTTAACACTTCTTTAGCCCAACAAGTCGATAAAGACTACACTCTAACCTCTCCTCGTTCCCGTTTCATCATCTCTCCCTCATTTGTCACTCCCCCATCACATCGATGATACAAACAGAAACTCCAGTTCGTTCTGTCAGACGACTCCGGCCCTGAGACGACTGTGTCTAAAAGGATCTTGTCTCCTGAGGAGCTGAGCCGCCAACTGGAGAGACTCCTCCTGGAGGACATGGCCAGCGACGAGCAGATCTTCGACTGGGTCGAGGTATGAGAAGTGACGCACGTATACGCAGACAAATCATCATCCAAACCCTGCAAGCTGGTGGCTAAAACACAGGGCAGCCTGGTTTTTTTATGACTTGCAGAACTCTGACACAGTTTATTTACATATTGAGTCACTAAAAAAATGTTGAAGTAACAATGGTAGTGAATAACTCAATATGATGTGATTAATAAAGGAAGTTTAACTAACTAATAAACACTTTAGTGGCTCAGAAGCTGAAGCTGATGTTGCTCTCAGACCATTTTTGTTGGTTGATATATTTGTTGACTGCTGGTGAGGAGGTGTAGGATTCAGGGAACTGTGATACCAGTGAAATTGGCTTCTGCATAGTTTTCCTTAGTGTCATATCTGCGGTTGCCATGGTCACACAGCGAGGCACCGTGCCAAGTTGAGAAAAGTTAAACCACCGTCGTGTTTACATGGGAAACAATGGAGATAGCGACTGCAGTCACTCTCTGTCTGAAAGTTACCTTTAGAGCTGAAGCTGACGTAAGCGTTTCATTTGCTGTCAGAGCATGATGCATCGACTACATCAGCACAATCAAGAGGTGCTCCTTACCACAAAATAACATGCAGTACAAGTCCAGCGGACTGTTTATTCTGTTGTTAAACTACCTGAATGACTGAGCTGACTCTACACAGACAACAACCATATGATACAACAGCTCTCACTAGCAAAAATGTAGAGGTGATGACTCATAAACTCACTGCAATTTGGCTAATAGTAGTACAGAGAAGCAGAACCAGCTGGGACAAGTAGTTTTTAAGTGACATGTAAGAGAAGATAATAGTAGGCTGTTACAGCTGAAGTCAAGCGACAAAATTGTATTTTTAAAGGGGACATAACAGGCTTTTTGTTTGTTATGATGTCAGATGTTTGTGTTAAACATGATCAAAAGCTTCAGCCTTCTCTGTGCGCTGCGTTTACCTCTACTTCCTCCTCGTGATGACATCAGATCGTTCGTGCGGTCGCTCATGTTGTCCGCACGCTTATTTCGGATCAGATTTCGGCTCCAACGTGTACGGATTAATATGAGAAGTTTCAATGTCGAGTAAAAGGACAAGAAAAAGAAGTGAAATCCTACTACTTCTGTTGTGTTTGTTTACGTAGCCTCCAGGCCTGGTGGATGTCTGCTGAGGGGCAGCTAACCAATCAGAACAGAGCGGGCTCATCATGAGACAGCAGCTAAAACGTCCTGTTTCAAGGACATTTTTTGAACTGTAAATCATGCAAAGATATTCCAGTCGAGCCCCAGAATATAAACACAGGCCGGGACATGTGCATGATACGTGTTTATGCAGAGAACATCCAAGAATCATCCAAGAAATACTAAATGATAGAAACGTATGTCTTTGCACCACAGTTCAGGTAAAATCATGCATCACTGCTAAGATGTGTTGTTGCCGTGTGAAACTGACATATTGTGTGTTTTTGTCCTCCTCCTCCTCCTCCGTGCTGCGTCTCCCAGGCAAACCTAGATGAATCTCAGATGAGCTCGTCTCCCTTCCTGAGGGCTTTGATGACAGCTGTGTGTAAGGCAGCAGTGAAAGGTAAGCGCTCCGCCACCTGGAGGAGAGAGTCTTCTCTATTCTGTTAAAATCTCACCACTGATTACAATATTTACACACTTACAGATGATAACACCAACTGTCGAGTGGACACGGCCATCATCCAGAGGAGATTGCCTGTATTACTCAAATACCTTAACTCAGACACTGAGCGACAGCTGCAAGCACTTTATGCACTTCAGGCGCTGATAGTCGCCCTCGATCAGCCTCCAAGTAAGTGCTGCGTCACAGTTTCCTCTTCACAATGAAAGATTTATTTGTCTTTATGTCATTTTTTTTTTCTTCATTTCTTATCAGAGAACATTAAGTTGTGAAATTTCTTAGTTGTTTTAAGTAATATTGTAAATAATCTCTCCACAAGGTCCATTTAGTAGCTGTTCTGGAGCTTTTTTATCATGTCACATAATCTTCATCAGCTGTTTCATTTTGCCCAGTTGTTTATAAAATTGCAGATGTTCAAATTTACATCTGATCTGAGCATTTCAAGGACTTTTTGTGTCCTGTTTGCTTAAAAGTTTAAATTCAAAGTTCATTCATTCTTGACCTTTGAAACCGCAGTTAACAGAACTTTGAATCTCAACGTTATTGAACTCGTCAACATTCACTTGATTTAGGTTCGGTCATGTAAAGTAGTTATATGGACATTTTATTTGTTTATTTGATAGGGACTGAGCACAATAATGAACATCAGTATACAATACAAGATGTAAACATGCTGGAGTTAGCAAAAAATGCTAAAAAAAAAAAAAAGAAAAGGCTGGATAATGGCTTTGATAGTCAGCAGTTACTGGAGCTTGGTGAGTCAGGCATTACAAAAAGTCTGAGTCCAAACTGCAATCTTGACAGACGCTCATATTCAAAGATTTCTTCATGTTTTTTACTGGTAGAAGCAGTAAAAGTAGTTTGATTACAGCAGTGAGTCCATCATGTTGCTCTAAAACGACAGAGTGAAACCACAAACTCGGCTGATGGGATTCAGTTTTATCTCTGCTCCCCTCAACTCGCTCGAAGCAGGTGGAGCTCAGTCAAAGAAGCTGATGTCATGTATTTCCTGTGCACCAATCAGGATTTAGCAACATTCAAAAATTAAAACGTGATGACAGATGTGAGGTTTAGAGACTGTTGCCAAGCTGCTGTCAGATCTGATCAAAACCCCACATACACAGTTGTGATGAAGCAGACTTTTTAGAGAGTTAAACTTTAAATGAGCAGTACTTTTTTATATAGAGAAATACTTATGATTTGAAAGTTTTCAAGCCTTTAATCTTGTAAGATCACAACTTATCAAAACTGTCAACCTACTTTGGAGTCCGTGTGACTTGTTTACAAGCTCAGATTCACTCATGATTATGAGTTTGTGTGAAAGTAAAAGAGCCAAACACAAAAATACGTTATCATCCGTAATGGAATTCATATTTAATCTTTAACATAACCACTAGGACATCCCCACTGAAACTTTTAAATGAATTGTAATACTGTAATTAGTTGGGGGTCACTGCAGCAGGACAATAACAGTAGTGTCAGCTTTTTTTTTTTTGTCAGTCATATAAAACCTGCTTTAATTTGTAGATAGTTGGAAGTTTACCTGACTGCAGCACTTTCACACACACACATTTCACCTTTAAAGCAGGATCTGTTTTCTTGTGCATAATTTCCACAATTTCTTAGACATGCTAGCAGCATGAGGTTGGAAAGGTTTGGCAATGGACCACTTTGCTCCAGACTGAAATATCTCTTAGATATTACTTACTTTAGTCATCGCCTGAACCTTTCAGAGCTGACAAAGATGAGTGTTGACGTGTATTTGCTTTCTCTCTCTCTGTCTCTGTCGTGTCTGCCAGACCTTCTCCGGATGTTCTTTGACTGTCTGTATGATGAGGACGTCATCTCGGAGGACGCTTTCTACAAGTGGGAGACGAGCAAAGACCCTGCCGAGCAGCAGGGTAAGGGTGTGGCCCTCAAGTCCGTCACAGCCTTCTTCACCTGGCTGCGGGAGGCGGAGGAGGAATCTGAGGATAATTGATGAGGGAGACACCTCCGGGACACAGCATAGTAGAACTGCATCCTTACAGCAGAACAAACATTCAAAATGGGTGTGTGGGCAGGACGACATGTTAACGGCTGGAATTTTTTTCTGCGGTACGGTTCTGAAACATGCCGCCATTTTGAGTTTGGATTCCAACGGCGGAAGCACTAAATACCTGTATAATACATAGAAAATATTTTTGTTTTAAATTTTAACTTACTTTTTTTTTGTTACTTTTTAAGAAGAGACTTAAAAGATACATAGGTTCTGGACTCTTTAATTTATTATTTTTTTAAGGACTGCAAATATGAAAGTTATTTAACATTTGCAGATGCTCACAATGAGAAAATGACAACAGAAATAACAATATAATTAATTATAATAACAAAATAATAATTGTGAAATGAATAGCCTCCCTGGATTCCACGCTGTTTGGTTTAAAACAGGGTCAAACAAAATTATTTTGGGATGAAGGGGAAGCAAGAGATAAAAAAAAAAAGGAGTGGATGCACAGAAACTTATTAACGTTGTCCGTGAATGATGTTTGAGGTCAAAGGTTATCTCCTAATAACCAGGAAGTGTTCCCTCAGCCTTGGCTTGCTCCACATGATATGTACATACACCTCATGAGAGGTAGAGGTATGCATTCAAGAAGCGATGCAAGTCAGTCCACAGAACTGTCAAACAAACGCAGACGAACAAACAGGACACATTCAAATGACATGAGCAAAATGCAACTTTAAAAAGCAAATGGCCAGGGTCGCTGAACATGAAATGCTTGTAATACTTCAGACCTACAGAGCAGATTAAAAGCTTGTAAATACATTAAAGACAAAAAAGGTATTTAAAAAAAAAAAAAAAAAAGCTGCTTCTCATGATTTGATCTTTTTGATGGCTGGTGTTTGGAAATGTGGGTTGTTTCTTCGGTGTGTGTGTGTGTGTGTGTTTGCATGTCCGAAATCACTCCCTCGTTCACTCCTCCCTGTATAAAAGTAGCGTACACGCCATGGACACAATGTCTTTATTTCCATTGTTAAAACTGAGGTCATTATATAGCGAATCAGAATTTGGACACTAATAAAATTGTGGAGGGTAAATGCAGTGCACTATTAAGTAAAGAAGGAGTGATTTTGGACACAGCCAGTGTTTCAGTTTCATCTTGACATCCTCGGAGGAAGAAGAAGAAGAAGAAGAAAAGCTGAGGGGACCGACTGGCACGCGGCCCAGGAGTCACTGGGAGCTTCGGATTTGGTCGGCCGAGCCATTCAAGCATGAAGAAGTGTTATGAATTAACTCGCAATCAGTGCCTTGGCTTTTGCCACATTCTTGATGTGATTTTGATTGTGTATAGTATGCCAATGTGGTTTCAGTACAATGTCTGTGTGGTCACATGTTTATCAAATCACCAAATGTGACTTGAGTGATTGGATCTCAATGGGTTTCTGATGTTTTTACCTGTCTTAAGAGCTGTTTTTGGATCACCGAAAAAGCATTTTAGGCACCCAGTGTGAACAAACACAAGAGCTGAAATAATTAAGTGATCGACAGAAAATACTTAGCAACTAATTTGATTAATTAGAGTACTTTTTTCTCAACAAAATGCCAAACATTAATTGGACCCCAGCTTCTTAATTGTGTGGATTTTCTGTTTTATATCATTGTATATTTGGGGTTTGGACTGTTTGGATAAAACAAGCATTTTGAAGAAGTCATCTTGGGTGTTTGGCCTGCAGGAAATTGTGACGGGCATTTTTTTTTTTTTTACTATTTTCAGACATGCCGTCACAGAGCCTTCCTTCTCCTTTTCTAGGTTAGCTTTGTTCTGCTAGCTTTCAGTTCTCAATCCCATAAAGGATTTCTTTCAATTTTGTGGTTGGCTGAATGACAATACTGGAGTTTTCCCATCTATACTCAAAGTATAAAACGTATCTACTTCTTTACTGTGCAGTAAACTGCAAACATCTCTCCATTTAACCAAGATATAACTATTTTACCTTTAATAGCACTAGACAACTACAACTCCCATGAGTCTTAGCTATAACCCCCAACTCAAAATCCCTTCAGAGCTGTTGTTGTTGTTGTTGTTGATGCCCCAATGGTAAGAATGGGTTTATCTTGTTTGAAATAATTAAGTGCTCAGGTTGTATTGGCCATAACGACGGTAAGTATCAAGTGAATTCAAATTATGGAAACGCTCTATGATATTTTGAGTCTTTTAGAAAGAAATTTGAAAGAAATACATCAAGGTTCTGAATTGGTTGCTAGCTAGTCTCTTTAAGGATAGCGTCGGCCGGCTAAACACCTGCGCTGACAACAGCTGAGCTAATTATCAGGTATTATATTTACATTTATATTTCGTAAATCATAACATTTCAAGAGAAAACAAAAAAAATCAACGTTTAACGGCGGCCATGACGGCGACAACCCGTCGGTCACGTGCCCCGTTACGCGGTGACGTCGCCAACGGTCCTAATGGGGCGGGGCTCGTAAACGGAAATCTAAATAAAGGATCGTGCAGAAATTTACTCCAAGTGTCCCACTTTTTCTCGATAAGTAAAAGGTAAGTTTGCGTTGCGTTGTGACAAGTTATCAGATAAATGCGTGGTTGCACGGATGCGTTGCTGGAAAAAACCCGCAGGTCGGCGGTTTTTACTCCATGCAACTGAAATGAATTTTTGTCTGCCTTGTGCGACGCCATCACTGTGTGTGTGTGTATGTGTGTGTGTGTGTGTATATGTGTGTATATAAACCAACGGACAAAATGGCGCAATTGCCGAAAATTTCTGGCAACTCATCTTTTGGCCCGTGCGAAAGTGATCGAAATTTATTGGCAAAGGCCGGCGGCGCTGTTGCGGTGCACCGGCTTGAAGGTGGTCTGCGTTTTCCGGAATAACTTAACAAGCGCACCTTTTCTTCTGCTTGAGGAGAATGGGCCTCAATGAATGAAGTGTGTTTGGCAGTGTCGCCGTTTTTAAATCGCGCACATACACACAAGGAGGGGAGGGGAGGGGGGGAGGTGGGGGGCTCAAGTCAGTGTTGTGATTTCCTGGTGCTCAGACGCGTGTTATTTTCTCCATCCAGGTAAATCTCGTGTGATGCCGATTCGCCGAGCGGTAGCGACTCCGACCCAGGAGAAGACCCCCTCCGCTGCAGCAGAGAAAGGTGAGGCCGGGTGGAGGGGATGATGAGGAGGGGAGGGGGGCGTCCATCACCTGAACCAAAGCCCCCATGGACGCACCATAACCAGTGTGGTTTCAGAGCCCATCACAACCCACAACTGCACTCAAGTGTCTGTGTATGCAGCCTGTAGATGTCTGTGTGTTTATGCCATGTTTGTTTATACAACCCTCCACACCACAGACACAAGCCTCCAAACTGGTTTCACAATCAATACCACAATATTTGACACTGTGTGAAGCATGACTATTGGTGTTTACATGCAGATCTTTACTAAAAATAATGTCTCTGAGACACTTCACTGCAAATACAAGAGATACTACTTTGCTTTTTGCTTTTCACAAGGTCATATAGTGTGCTACAGCATGGAAAGCAGACAAAACACAAGGAAAATCACATGCCTGAAAGGTGTAAAAGTTGCCCAAGTAGCAGCGGCCTTTAAACTCTTAGTGAGGAAAGTCCCAGAAATCAGTTTTCAGAAGAAAATGCTACATAAATTAACTATGATTAGTCAATCGACATGAAATTAACGGCCAACTGTTTTTTGCATTTGATTCGTTTCAGAAAAAACACGTACATTCTCTCGTTTCAGCTTTTTAAATGTGAATATTTTCTGTTTTCTTTAGTTTTCTATTACAGTAAACTGAATATCATTAGGTTTTGGACTGTTGGTCAGGACAAAACAAGACATTTGAGGTTGCACCTTGGGCTTTGGGAAACATTGATTGTCATTTTTCATCATTTTCTGGACCAAACAACTAATTAATTAATTTAATTAATTAATCAAAAACATCATAAACATGAACAACATACACATGAAACAAGCATTGCGTTAGCTAACATGATATATGTAAGGGATGATGTACAGTGAGCAGGTCGTTATTGTGAAAAGAACGCTGACAGGGTGATGTACATCATCCCTTACTTGATCGTTGATGAACGTGGACCTACTTGCATGTCATACCCCCTTCTTTCTCCGTCTCATGTTTCATTGCTATCTCTATGCTGTCACCTGCAAATAAAAGACATCGGAATTCATTTTTCCCATATTCCCGAACCTCCTCTTAGAGCCCGAAGCCACCTCAGAGGAATCTCCTTCCGCTGACGAGGAGCAGGCCGCATCTTCAGCGGCGACGGCCGAGGGCAAGGCCGCCAGCGAGACGGAGCCCACAGAGAATGGAGAGAAGGCGGACGAGGGAGCCGCGGCCGAGAAGGGAGAAGAGGGGACGGAGAAGAAAGAGTGAGTATCACCGGAGAGCTAGGCTGCAACTCTGACAGCGATATTTCACTTTGATAGCACTTTTATCTGCTTTATATGATCCTTACCTCTGCTGGATGACAGTACTGCTCCTCTCATGGTTGCAGTGTTGCATTGCCAAAAGATGTGACCTGTCAGAGCCACATTCATTCCCACTTTACATGGTCATCAGACAGATGTTACCAGTCCCAGTGAATGCAGTCTTGGAGGAGTCCAGGAGGAGAGGACGTTAGCATCATGAAAGTCCGGTGATCATTTAGAAAGAGCAGCTTTAACTGCTCTTCACTACATACGTTTCAGAATAATATCCAGATAATGTTTTTGTTTTATCCACTTATTTAGAAATAAAATTAAACAAAACATCCTCTGAATTATAGAAAAAAAGCCTTCAAATTTTAGCTGTAGGTGACCAGATTGTTTGGGCGGTTCACATCCCTCAAGGATAAACTAAATGTTTTGTGACTTTTGTTTAGAGCGGTTGTCCAAAACATGTGTGGGAACCCAGCTAGTGTAAGGAAACAAATAATAATAAAAAAAAAAAGCCTTACATTTAGTTGTAGCAGATGGAAGTTAATAACTCTGATAATTTCTCCTCCTTCTCTTCTCCTAGACCTCGACAAAGCAAATAGTCAACATGAAGCTTAATAGAGGGAAAACATGCTCCGACACATAACCTCCTCTACACACAGCACACTAGCATAGCAACTCAGCTAACGTCAAAAATTCCTATGGTGGTCATTAAGACAGTTGTTCTCAAACTTCATTTTGTCTTTCCCGTCGGCGTCAAACGGACAAAGTGACAAATGCAAGGACTGCGCGGCTGGACAGTGCGCAACACACTGCTATGTTCTCCTACTAAGGTGAGGATGTGATAAAGATAAGGGTGGTAACAATCACAGTGAAATATCGCTTCTAAAGAAAACCAACCGCATAACTAAACTTGTGTCTCGCTCCTTTTTCTTTTTTTCTTTTTTTTTTTTTGGTGACAGGTTGAAGGATGGCTACAAGTATGAGAAAGCCAAAGTCAAGAAGGTGAAAAGGACTATTCCTGCGTGGGCTAGCGTCACCGCGAGCAAAAAGCTTCCCGTTACCAACTTCGCAGGCACTCAGCACAGAGTGGATAATATCCTCATCGAAGCCGTAACGGTGTGTACGAAACCCGTCCCTCAACGCAGCCGGTTGTGTGTTTGTTTTGTCCTTTTTTTTTGTTTAAAATAACCTGTAATCTCTTGTCTGTTTTCTTTGCAGTCTTGTAACGATAGATCCGGGGTTTCGTACCAGTCCGTTATGAAATATATTGTGAAGAACTACCCCGGGATGGAGCTTGATAAGAAGAAGTTCCTCATCAAGAAATCAATGAAGAAACATTTGGAGAAGGGTACGATCAAACAGGTAAAGGATGTACGGATGGAAACAAAAGACACGGTCTCAAATCTCTCTTTAACATAACGTTCGTGCTTAATTAAAATGAATCTCACTGATCATTAAAATGTGTAGGAGCCCAGTAAACATGACCAGTCTGTTCACTCTTGTTTTTGTTTTCTCTCTCGCACAGCTGAAGGGTAAAGGCCTCTCAGGAACCTTCACCATTGGGAAGCAGTCCACCTCGTCTAAGGTATGTTAGAGCAGAGGAAGACAGTGATGTACAACAGTTTGATACTCAGTAGTTTAATTTTAGCGTACTTTCTTAGTGGGGGTTTGAATCTCAGTAGCTCAGGGCTCGTGTTTATCGAGCATTTCAGAGAAGGAAAAATGGCCCTAAAATTCTCGTTTTGTCTTTCTTAAATACAGGAAGAGAATTTTTTTTTTTTTTTCAACTTCCTGAACTTCCTGGAAATGAAGGTCATGTTACTTCTGTTTTCTCATTAAAGTGAAATAAAAATCACTTTTCAGACATTTTTTTTTTTTAAGCTCCTCATCATGACCTTTTGTGACTCCAGTAATTCTTGGCATCCTGACACACTGGTAGAAACTTATGACTCATATTTAATTTACTAGTCAGGAATTAATTTTGTCTGTGGCAGCAAAACTCGATGTAAGAAAAAGTGAAATATACAGTAAATAGTTTGTATTTTACTGCTTCGAGTGTCCTTCAGTGTGAATCATTCACATCAGGGTTTAAAGTCCTAGCAGTGATTTAAAGGTGCTTTATAAATACAAGCCTGACAAAATGAAACGACAAAATGAAACAACAACAACACAACAGCAAGTGACATTTTCAACTCTTAAGGTTTCTTTTGAGGCGTTTTCTACAACGTCCCGATTCATAGATGAGTAAGAGGTTGTGCTCAGCACCAGAAAACATTCAGGAGACGACAGTACACTATGTGTTAGATCTAATCAACAGTTTTCTTTTCCCATTTCTCCCATCGGGATGTGTTTTGGTTGTAATGGTCGTGTCTGTAAATGGGTGGTGTTTTTTTAGAAAGCTGCTCAGAAGCAGGAGTCTCTGGGAGATGCTCTGCCTCTCATCATCACTCGGCTCTGTGAGCCCAAAGAGGCCTCCTACAACCTGATCAAGAAATACCTAGAGCAGCACTTCCCCAGTCTCAACATCGAGAGCAGGTACATGACGTTAAAATGATCGTTTCCCTGTTGACTGTTGATTTAAGTGTCAGACATGAATGAGAACTTTAACTGTAACTATGTGTGAGCTCCTGAAGCACATACTGTGTTACCAGTGACCTGGATTTCAGAGGCTCTTTAATTTACAAAAAAAAGGGGGTCTGTAACATTGTGTTAAGTGGGATTATCGAATATATGAAGGATTTATTGACTCTGATTCGTCCTCAGGCCAGATGTCCTTAAGACAGCTCTGGTAAAGGCAGTAGAGAAAGGACAGCTGGAGCAAATCACTGGGAAAGGAGCCAGAGGGACTTTCCAGGTAAAGATGTTTTTTCATAACACCATTTTTTATCATTTCTCTTCTAAAATGAGTGATATTTCATGTTACAAATGACTGACAGCACATGAAATGCTCAGTTCTTGGCAACATGAAATTAAATCCTCTACAGTGGCCAAAGATGTAGTGTTTGTCATCCACCACATGTCACACATTCTCCTCTCTTAACTATCATCTGTGTATTTGTAAGTTTTAAACAGTAAAAAGCTTATGAGAGCAACTCAAAAGCAGTTCCTGGATATTATTTATTGTCTCCTGGCCTATCAGGTTATTATCTTCTAACTTATTCACCTAACTTATTCAGTTTACACAAGTCCTGTCTCATGCAGGTGTCAGCAGTCGGTAACATCTTGCATGGTAACTTGGTCAGTCTGAAAAATGAGAAGCACCCACACTGAACCACCTCAGGAGCTGCTTTGTTTCCAGGCCAGACACAGGTCTACAGTGCCAATCAATCTGCCTGCTTGGGTATAGTTGTATTTTAGTATCTCAGTCCAATTGGATTATTGCAAGCTTAAGATATTGTCAGGCAAGTATTCTTTATAAAACATTAAAACCAGGGAGAAACAAGAGAAAAGTGTTTGTCAAGTGCCAGTTAACAATATGATAGGCCTACTCTCTCTCTCACTCTGGCCGTGTGGGAAACGAGAGGCAGGTGAATGAACTGTAAACCAAACCATGTGTCCTAAAAAAAAAAAAAATGTTTATACGCGACTGTCTTGTCACAGCTGAAGCGTACCGGCAACCAGGTCCTGCTGAAAGGCGGCGCCTTGGAGGACGCCATCACAGCCGCCATCACAGCCATGAACGAACCTAAAACCTGCAGCACCACCACTCTACGCAAATACCTAGTAGACGCCAACAAGGATAGAAAGGAGTATCAGTTAGGTAAGTGAAGATAACTGTCAGATGCAGCCGTAGACCCTGATCAGACCGAGTGCTCTTTGCTGGTTGCAGAATGAGAGGCGCAACGCACCTCCTTTTTTTTTTTGTTGAAGACTACAATTTATTTTTTTTAAAAAGAGCAGCTTGCTGCCTCTTTTTTGTTATTGTTGCTAGGCAACCACCAAATCACCTGTCCTTAGCCCAACCATTATTTTGCTGTGAAGTGAACTCACTCCAGGCTTGCTGTTTTTCTGTTCAGACCGTTGTAACTATGGTTGGTGAAGTCATACAGCTCCACGTATCCAGCAACAGCCATCACTAGTTTGTCCTCCATGACCGTTACCTCCACTTGTTGTCGTCAAACCCACAAAAGGCCCGCCTCTCAATTAATTCGTTTGGTCAATGGGGGAGGAAAAAAAACTGCTAATGACGTCGGGTGCCTTTCCACTCTGAGTTTAACTTGAGGCATTCAGGGGGTTCCTATAAAAACGGGAGGCGGATGGAGCAGAAAAACACGAGGTGCTCAGCAACGCAAAGCAGCGAGCAAAAAGCTTCACTGTCATTAAACAAGTACAAGAAGCCACCGTAGGCTGTTTTTAAAAAGCGCTCTGTCTGATCAGGGCTCTTAAGTTTCCAAATGGGGGGAAAACCACAACAAAAGACCAACAACAAGACTGCCGTCGCCGTCCCCTAAAACTACGCCGCTAGATTTGGGTAACAATGTTTGTGCATCTAAAAAAAAAAAAAATGGTGTTACTAAAAGGTGGTTTCTTTAGTGGCCAATCTGAGGAGGACCCTGACAAAGTGTAAAGTACTCGGCTGGATGGAGCAGATCACTGGTCATGGCTTCACAGGGACCTACCAGCTCTCGTTCCCCTTCTACCCGAGGTATATCAACCACATTTGGCGAAAGTAGTTCCATTTTTATTTACACATTCACTCACTCAGAATACTGTTTCTTTATCACACTTTTATTAATGATTATTAAGACACTGTGACGGTCGGCAACGCACAAATACCTGAAGATGCAGATTGTTCTCCTACTTATGAGGGAGGATCTTGAAATGATGTCATCTTTATTTCTTAACTCTGAGATTCTAGGTGATTTCTAATGAGACAACGTCCATTTTTATTTATATAGTCCAATATCACAAATTTGCCTCAGGGAGCTTTACAATCTGTACAGCAATACAACATCCTCTATCTTTTAGATAGGTAAGTAATAATTCAAAGAAAAAGATCTCCAAGTTTTTCCTTTGCAGTCTGCTCCCATAATCAATAGTTCAAATGTTTTAAAGCCAGCATCCAAAAACAAAAACGTCCTGTCATCATGTCTTCAGGTATTTTGCAAACTGTAAATGGTTGTGTGATACCGCAGAGGATCACACAACCGACGTACTTGTTTTTGCACGCCTTCTCAGATCATTTTCATTTGAATCTTTCTCTTTTAGCCCCACTATCCTGTACCCAGACAAGTTCAAAGAGCCTCCGAAGACGAACCATCCACCGAAGCGGAAGCAGATGATCGAGTCTTCTGACGAGGAAGAGTCTGAAGACGACGAGGAGGAGTCAGAGGACGAAGCTCCTTCCCGTAAGAGGTGGGTGTAAAAAGTTCTGATTTTGATCTGTAGTTGGTATTTATAACACAGTAAGCTGTAGTCTGCAGGGAGTTTCTCCCCATCATTTATAGTGACACTTAAGTAACTACTTCCATGAAAAGAGTAATGCCCGCGCGCTGACTCGGCACCCGAAGGTACATTAATCCCAAAAAGTGGGAATTCAGAGACAGTAATATCTCAAATATATCAAAAAAACGTTGAAAGTTTTAAATTTAAAGTGCAGAAAATGTACGTGAAGGTGAAACACACTAACTTAAATATATGTTGAGACTTTGGACATAAATCGAAAATATATATATATATATTCATGGTGTCAGAATTTGAGGGGTAAAGCTGTCCCCCTTTCCTTAGAGAAGAACACTATTAACGTCTCACCATTTTAAAATATTTTGAGCTGATGCAGCTGCAACTAGGATCTAAATAAATTGGTGGTTGTTTCATCACTGCTGTTTCCCAGGAGCGTCACACCTACATGTGATGTCTGTATAATTACACTCCTCCTACTGAAGTAACCGCCGTCTTCTCACTCTTAGGAAATCGCAGAAGAGGCCTCCACCCAAGGCTCGCCGTCCTCCACCAACCAAGAAATCTCGGAGCGTCAGCCAGTCAAAAGCTAAAGGCAAGGGACGTGCTCTGGCAAAGAAATCCCCGGCCAAGAAAGCTGCGTCTTCAGCCAAGAGAACGGCGAGAAGAGAGTCTAAGAAGGAATCCACACCGCCGCCTAAAGCCACGCCCGTTAAGAGAGGAGCTCCAGCGAGAAAGCCCAAAACACCAGCCGTCAAAAAGCTGAGCAAAAGCGGGTCCAAGCGACCAGCGTCTAGAGAGTCATCCCCAGAGGAGCCCGCAGTCACAAGGGAGACGGGGAGGAGCCTTTCTAAGAGATCAAAGCCCGAGGAGTTGTCCCCAGAGGAGCCCGCAGTTAAAAAACAAGCGACCAAAGGCGGGTCCAGACGGTCCGAGCCTGAAGAGTCCTCCTCCGAAGAGCCCGTAGTCGGAAAAGGTGGGAAGAGAAGCAAGCAGTCCACTCGCAAGTCCATGAGAGGGAAAAACTGAGCCCAGGAGCGCCTTCCATAAAACTGGGACGCTCTGAATATGCAGCAGTCTGCCGCTTTATTTCAGTGCCCTCTCTCTCTCTCTCTTTTTATCTTTTTTTTTTTTCTTCTCCCTTTTTAACGGGGCAAGTAGTTTTGTTTTTTTTATTTCTATTGTAGAAATAAGAACGATATCCTACCAGTTAAGTTTACTGTACATTGAGAGTATCTGAATATCCTTTTTAAACACCATGTGTAGAAAAGTTCAGTTAGTGTTGCCGTTTAAAACAGATGTGTGACCAACTGCCAGGTTGGCAGCATAGCAAGATCCGACATACTGTTATTAGAGCCATGTAGTGACTTCTGTTTTTATAACTCTTCCTCATCCACTCTTTAAGTGTTGGCAGCACACATTCCTTAATATCAAATGAAGTGAGATATCAGTGTTTTCGAGGGTTGAAAAGACTGTGTCCTTTTTAAGTTAAAAACGGTGGGTTTAAATTTGAACTGATACTAATATTATTAATCTTTTATGAAACACAGATTTTAAGGGTGTTGTCCTGTGTGTCCTGGGTATAAATTACCATATTTTTTGCCATGCAGTTCTGCATTAGAATCTGAATTGTTATTCACATTTGTCTTTTTATATATAATCCCATATTTGTTTATTTGATAACAAAAAAAAAAAACAATTGCCCCTAGAAAAGATTAGGTCTGTGACAGGTTGAGGACTTAACAGAGGATAAAACACTATGTTAGTATTCATTCAAGAACAAGTCAAAAATGTCTTTTGATATGTGTGTTAACAAGCATATACATACATTGATTTTATTGCTGCACAGCTGTAATTCAGTACCAAACTCAGAAATGTGTGTTGTGAATAAGAAAAAGGAGGATAAAAGCTCATACATACCCTGCATGCATGTATTCCTTGTGTTGTTAAGCTTTTTTTCCAAGTCATTAATAAAATGGCTATATTTGTAGACTCTGTTTTTTTCAATTATCATTTAATTTATTATACAAGGAGAAAATATTGAATTTCTAAAAGTATACTGATTCCAGAAGAGAAAGTAAGATGAAGTATTTTATGTAACCTGATGATTCGCTGTAATGAATTATTAGTTTATGGGTTTCTTTGTCCCGGACAACACTTCACAGTTTTGTATAATGATGCCATAGCTCAGTGCTTCCCTGCAAGTTTCCTTGAAGGAATTTCAAATTTAGAAACTCAACGATTAAATTAATCTTGATTGTCACTTCCTGAAGGTCATTGGCCAGAAAACCAAGTCATTAAAAATAACAAAAAAGAGGAGATGACTTTACATGAAAACATTAAAAAAACAGAGCACATCAGTTGTTTTGTATTGTTTGAAGAGGAGTGAGGTTTTTTGTTTGTTTGTTTTAAATCTTTATTTAACCACGAAGTCCCTTGAGATTGAAATCTCTTTTCCGGCCACAGCACACCAATTACAGTTTCAATAGGGAATACAAACATCTAACACACGGACTAAATCCAGCTCATATAAGCAGTCGCATCTCTCTGTGACATTTACTTTCAACAGGGCTTTAATTTTTCCAAGGGGACTAGATTATTAAAATGTAGAAAGCTCTACAGATTATTCTTAATCCAGAAACTCAGTGCAAACCCCTGAAACCTGGTAATGAAGACTGCTGGAGGTCTGAGTCAGGTGGTTACTTACAGTATATATGAGGCCAGTTTACCCAGCATGGCCTTGTACACAAAAATATACAAATGAAGTTGTCTACGTAGACTTAGTGATGGCCAGTCTACCAATTCATACAGCATACAATTACAAGTACAGGAACCAGAGTTGGTTATAAATCATAGAGCCCAAAATGTTAAAAGCAAGCCTTGTTTCAAAGATAAAACCTATACTTAGTTTCAGCTTCTTCACAAGATTTTCAGTGTAAACTCTGAAAGAAAGTTTGTCATCCAACCAGATATCTAAATACTCACAAGATGACGCTTTCGATTGAGTCCCCATTTAAAGTATATAGGTTTGTGTCACCTGAGGATTTGGAACGAGCCCTAGAAAAAGTCATGAATTTGGTTTTCTTTGCATTATGAACTAACTTGGGCCCGTGTAGTGAAGCTGTTGAAATGCTATCTGAAGCTCATTAATAACTTGGCTCAGAGAAGAGGCAACTGAGTACGCTACAGTTTGCAAGTCCTTCCTGATGTTGTTTATAAATATAGAAAATAAAATAGGATCTAAAACTGAGCCTTGGGGGACACCCTCTCTAAAAAGTCTGATTTAAGACCATCTGTAAAAACACACTATGCGAAAGAAGGGTTTTGAATTTGCATATTAAAGAATGTGGATATGATCTTACACCGATATTAGTATTAAATTGATCAAATGAATATAGAACATTGTCTGGGTGTGGAGAGGGGTACATTCATCTACTGAAGAGGGAAGTTCCTCTGTGTTCACCTTGAGTTTAACCTCATGGTACCTGTCAGCATCATTTGGGACATCATAACTATTTTGGAGCCAATCATGGTCCAGTATTCAACTTACACAAGTGTGATGTGGAAACCTGAAGTCTCCGGAATGGACTTTTCAGTGAAGTAGAGACATCTTGTATCCAGATGTTAAACCTCTGAAATTAAAAATATTTGAATATTCATAGATTCTGGATTTATTTTTATGAGGGAAAGGGATTATATGTTATTTTTAAGGATTTTAAAGGGCTAATAATAATTTTTAAATGTTTGTTTACATGTCTGAGGGGATCTTTAATATTTTATATTTTAATCACAAGTTATCAAAACTCCATCAAACTACTTGGGAGTCCCAGATTCACTCGTCATTATGAAGTTTGTTTGTAATGATCATGATGATAACTTTACTTATTTTTTGTGGCAAAAACATATTAGATTCAAATTATTATTCAAAGCAGAGTATTTATAAACATCTTAAAACATGTCTGGAGGGAATCTTTGAGAACGATTTCGAGATGAGATATATGAGTATATTTATTATATTCTGCTTTCTTATATAAGATGAAATGCATTGTTGAAGATTTTTTAAAAAGTGCTATGAAACCTTTTTTGCCTTATGAGCCTTTAAAAACCTTTTAAGATGATTGTTTTGGTGCGTTTTACTCGAGTAAAAATGATTTCTTCCACTTCTGGATGCGTGACGTCACCGGGACGAATTGCGCAATCACCAGGAATTTGAGGAGCTGGAAAAAAAAATGTTTGGATAGAGAGAGAGCAGGGGGAGGGTGGAGTGATCCAACGCCTTATCTTCCGCTTAGTTTGACATTATAGGAATAGAAGTGTTTATATGTGTAAAGGCTTCCTCCGCCTCCTTCTCCTCCCCGGGTTCCTCTCCCTCGAGCCCCGCCTCGGGCCAGCAGCACACCTGGTCCTCGAAGAAGCAGCAGCAGGTAAGTTGAGGAGGTGTTGAGAGTTTTGTGTCCACTACGGTGTGTGAAGAAGACTCAGGCTGGGTGGAGGAGGAGGTGGTGGTGGAGACTCTCCGGTTCTGAAAAGTGAGTTTTCTTTTTTTTTCTGATTTTAAACCCTCGTTTACAGCTTTTGAGTTCAGGTTGAGACGGTGAACACAGGGCGGAACCGGCTCAGCCAGTGTTTGTCATGTTGCTTTCACTCACACAGTTTGCTTTTTGTTAACAGTCCGGGAAATGTCTTGACGGTAAACTTAGTAAAACAAATAAAAATGTCCCATGTGGCGGCAACTGTGACGCATTTACTACGCTGAAAAAAAAAGTGTGTTAAAGGGGGAAATTTGTTTACCTGCACAATAGCACTTCCAAGGCCTGTATGAAAATCACATTTAATAGTCCTAAATCTGACTTCTGTCGTCCTTAAATATTACAAGATGGACGTCTAGTCTATAATACGGTGCTGAAACCTTGTTTTATTTAATTATTAACCTCCTGTAGCTCCACTATTGTGATTGTTTGACTCAAGAGTTTAGAGTTCCTTAAATTTTTGCACGTTTTGACATTTAAAATGAACTTTTTTTTTTTTACCTTCTTTTTAATCTTATTTTTAATGTTCTGATATTTTCTTTGCTTTTAAAGGGATAAACAGGCATTATGGGTGAGGCACCAGCCAGAGAAGATGGTACAGTGACACGATCAGCAGAGGTAACTTCAGAAATGTGATTTATTTTATTTTATTTTATTTTATTTATTTATTTATTTTTATCTGTATTAGTTTCTTTTTTTTGTGTGTGTTTTGCCTGAAGTTATGTCTTTACTCTCAAGTATGTGGGCTCATTTCCTGTGGATGACTGCTGTTTGGACGACCAGATGGAGCAACTGCACACGCAGCTGAAGTCCCTTAAAGTGAGTCCTGAGACCCTCGAGGTTTCTTGAGAATTTTACGGAGAATATAATAACTAACATGTTGTTTGTCTTCAATCAGGCATGCAAGAGAAGAAGGTCTGTATCCCTGAAATTCTCCAATAAAGGTGTGAAAATGTACAACGAGGATGAAACGGTAAGGACGGTGGTTTGTCTCTGACGAAAACATTATGAGAATATATAGACGGGTCGATCTGATGATTGTGTTTTAACCTGCCGACCTGGTCTGCAGACCCTCCTGATGGCTCATGCTCTGCGGAGAGTCTCTCTGTCCACCGCTCGGCCCGTTGACGCCCAGTTTGCCTTCGTCTCCCACAACCCCGGCAGCACTGACACCCAACTGTACTGCCATGTGTTCAAAGCGAGGCATGCCAGAGCTGTAAGAAATGAATCACAGACATGCACGCAAACAAATTCTTCATTTTGTTTTCACTTCTTTAACTTGTATCAACGTTTATTTCATTTACAACCAAGTCAATGAAAAGATTCCAAATAAGTTTACTAGTATTTAGAAAATGACAGTTCTAGTGAGAAAAGATTACTTGCCCTAAACTTGAAAGTTTTGTAATCCCATTGTGGAAATATTGGTGGGAGTTTGACATGATTGTTGTCCTGTTGCTTCAAATGCATCAAAAGCTCTGGGCACAGATTGACAGTTTCCTACCTGAAAGCATTATGACCATCAAAGTTGAAATTAGTTGAACCTTTAATCACAGGTAAACGTCATCGACTTACGTCCAGTGAAATTTGCACAAAAAGCTTTGACAGACTCTGAGACGCTGCCACAACACAACTGAGATGATTCCAACCACAGCTCGGACAATAACTGATGTAAACATACATCTTAATAAAAGATAGAAACACTTATTGTAAAATTTGGGGATTTATTATTATTTTTGAAATGACCTTTAGAGAACACAAGAAGGAGACTTGACTACAATAGATACAGTTGACAATATGCAACCCCAATCATCTCTTATTTTAAACGAACAAATTCAGCTAATAAACCATAACCATTTAAAATCTGTTCTGTTCTTTTGCCCACAACCCTTGTTGGATCGATCTACTGTCAACTTATCGTGGCCTAAAGTGGAGGAGGCAATGTTTCATAGACAATCCCAGAATCTTCACAACATTTCTTTTTACCTACCAAAGACAGTGGATGATAGCTGAAACAAAGTACATTAATATTTAGATTTTGAATGGGATTTAGATCTTTTTAGATTTTAGTTATTATCAAGATCATTTTATTTAGAGCGTTGTACAATGAAACTTCCATTACGGCAAATCTTGAGTTTAAACTTTTCAGGGTTACAATAATCTTCCAAAGTGGATATTTGGACATTTTTGAGTGTAACCATTTGTCCTTTTTTTTTTTTTTTTTTTCTCTGCTTTAGGCTCAGTTCCTGAACCTGCTGCTTTGCCGCTGTTTCCAGCTGTCTTACTTAGAGAAGCACCCAGAGGAGGCCCAGGAATACTCTGCCGGTTCAGCACCTCGTCGCAACCCCTCCCTGCTCAACCATGGCTTCCCTCTCAGCGTCAGTGCCCTGGTGTCCTTCAGAAGAGCCCCTTTTCGAGGGTTGTTACCAGGGACAAAGGTTTGGACTTTAACATCTTCCTCCATAAACTACAAGTTAATATTATTGCTTTACCCTCTTGAACCCTAGTATTTCCCTTCTAGTCACAGTTTACCCTGAAGTAGCCTTTTTACATGTTACATTTTTGCGTGATGTTGTCCCATTTAACCTAAATCATACTTGTACTTCATGAAATATTAAAACTAGGGGCACTTTAAAGCGTCTATAATCTATATTTTTATATTAATAATTGATCAAATGACTCTGTATATGAAATGGGTTGCTTGTAGTGACAGATTATGGATTTAACAAAGGGCCAACAGGGAGAAAAATGCTAAACAAAATTAAGAGAATAATGTGCTACTGAGTATCTCAAATAAAACAAAAAAAAAATCACATTTAACCAGCTCCACTAGTTTAGTGAATGAATAAGATTGTATTTTCTTTTCCTCATCTGTAGAAAAGTCAGAAGTCTTCTGATGACCCGCACAGCAGCCAAGATGAAGTCTTCCCCACCTCCTCCCCCTCCCTGACGCGCAAGAAAGCCATCCGCAACAAAGTACTGAGCTCTGGGGCCTACCGCTCCTTCACTTTCACACCGCTCAAACAGCGCAGTGTTCAGGAGCGACTCAGTGCGTCACAAGGTGGGCCGAGTGTTCACAGAGCGCTTTCAAGAGTCAGAGAGTTGATTAGGTAAAAGCAAACCCCTCAGTGTGAGGTGATGGGCAGTCACTCACTGTCTGTTTGTGGTGTCAGAATGCACTGCAGTAGTGGGATAATCAACGTTATAAGGTGATGGATAATCTTGTCTCACGTGGGTTATACATTTTCTTCAAAACTTCTCACAGTTTAGAGCCTCTCCTCGATGTTCATTTGACTCTTTGTTTGAACAAGCTGGAACACGAGCTTTGTTTTTAGGGGTTAATTTCATCACCATTTGTTTTGTTCATCTCAGTCCTGCTATGTCTAAACCAAACACTCCCTTCACTGAGTTGGGATTACACTGGATGTGTTCCCAAGCAAACACGTCTGGTGGAATATCTCCACTTTTGGAGCGCTCTCGGAATGTAAACAAATCCCAAATTCATAATGATTCCCCCTCCTTTTTATATTTGAAACAGGAAAGGGCAAAGACAAGACACCAGCGAAGAGATCCCGCGCTCCGAGCTTGGCCGAAACAGAAGAAGCACTGGCTCAAGCGGTGTGGTGTTGGGCCGGTATCGCAACGTGAGTGTCACTCCAACATATCTCACATTAATCCGTCTCCTGGCCCTTATTTTCCCTTGAATATATTAGTGGGTTTCTAAGGGAGTGTTTTCTTTATTGCAGTGACAGCAGCTATTCCCTGCTCGCAGACGATGTTCTGGGATCATACCTCCTGTGCCAACATCCTAAAAAACCAAAATGTGGCTCTCTCATCATTCGCTTCCCGTCTGGCCTGATCACCCACCTCATAGAAAACACTCGTAAAGGGAAATTCCTGTTGGAGGTAATTATCTTGTCAAGACAGGTAAAATCTTGTACGTACTTTCAGGCTAATATTTTGCTTAGATTTGTAGTGACAACAAAATCAAAAGTAGACTCCGAACTACAGAGAAAAACTTCCCTCTCTTTAAATGTATGTTCGACTTTTTATTCTTTTCCACAAGTTCTATAACATTTTAGTCTAATATTGTAACTTTTTTCAAGGCTGATACCAATACCTCATATTTCACATGGATAGGATGATCTTTCATTAAGGTTGCTTGTTAATGTTGTTGATACATATTTCACTGTAATTCAGTGTAAATTGAAGTATCTCGGCTAGAATTCAGTCATTATATTAAAAATCAAAAAGAGTCTTTTGGCTAAATCTGATGTATTTGCATCATATTGATGTTAAATGACCTCAAGGTCCATAAGATCAATGGCAGTGCCCTGTGTGGCAGTGGCTACACTGGCTCCATCTTATTTATATTTAAAATGACCTAGTTGGCTTTTTGTATGGCTGTTTATTGTTTGTTGTCTGTGTGAACCAGGTAACACAATTTCATTCTGCTGTGCATCTCTAGAGGGTGCGATAAAGTTAACCCTGAACCTTAAATAACGTCTGTTGTCCAAGATAAATAAACCAATAAAGTGAAGTAAATCAGAGTAGCCATAGTTGTGACTTTTCAGTGTATCAATCTCTGTACTTTTTTACTTTTTTAGTGATTGTCTCTCTTTGTTTTTTCCTTGTGGCAGAAATGCAAGACTGAATTCGCTTCAATAGCAGAATTGATTGAACACTACACAGAGAACCGGGATGAGCTGCCATGCCCGCTGAACTGTGCCCGAGTAAACCACTGCTATGAGTGGGAGGAAAGTACCAGCAAGCTACAGTCTGTAAAGCTACACAAGAGCCCGAACAAAGCCAAAATTAAAAGTACTCACAGAAGGGAATGGATTTAAACCCCGTACTCTGGAGCTTGCGGATCGCCAACCTCTAAGACTTTAAAATATGTGACACCTTTTTTTTTTTTTTTTTTTTTTTTGCACATATCTTACATTTTGAATCACATTTGAAGTTGTGGGGAAGCTTCACAAACTTTGTAAAACACAATGCACCTATTAGTGTGTTGGCACTTAATGTATATAGTATACAAGTTGTTTCGTCAGGATAAGGGTACTTCTATGTCAAAGATTTAATATTTTGTTCTTGCTGCTTTTATGTTTCTCAATATAATGTTTTAATATATGTGCCTGTAAGGCATCAGATGAGTTATTAATGTTTTTAAGATGTGAAACTTCTGAGTTCACAGTATTTACTCTATCAATATGGGTTTTGGGGCCCAGATTGTTGCACCTGATGGCAAAGCCATGACTGTTTTTTACCTTCCATTATCAAAATGTTATGCAAATATATTTGCTAAAATTTTATTGTTTGTCGGAATTTTTCTTTATTTCATGTTGTTCTATTTCTGTTAAGCTATTACAGCTGGGCAATATGTAAGTCAAAATACATATCAATGTGTCCTGATATGAGAAAATAATGGAAAATGTCGCCTATTCTTTTCTTTATCAGGACACCTCAGAGTGTATAATATGAATACACCATGGCTGCTTACAAAGAAAAAAGGTAGGCTGTGTTCAAATTGTTTTCTACCTTTTTGGCTGGAACACAACAGCAGGGCTAGCCCTATAAATGTCACTGACTAAGTGAGTCACTGACTGAGTGATGAGGTGACACCATTGGTGATGACACCATGGAGGAGATTAAGCTGTTAAATTTAAATTAAATTTCGTTTTATTTTACTAAACTACATACCAGTTTGGATTTTGGTTATAGCTACATTACAGACTGAATAACATAATTTACTGCATCTCTCTGTCAATGAGGTTATTTTTTTGTGAGGGAAAAAAAGTGTCAGTGAGCTTTGAGTTGAGATTATTTTGTCACAGCACAGTCAGGTAGCTGTGCTGAAGCTGAGCTGCAGCTGTCAGCAGGCAGAACAATCATACTGAAAAGTTTGTACTCCTGAGTCCAACTTGTGAAGTCCAAACTAGCGAGTATGCAAGACTGAACTTGGCGTACTTGGTATTGAGAAAGGCTCTATGTCAAACTGGCTTCAGTCAAAGCCCGGCACACTTCCTGGGGGTTTGGTCGCCACATCCTGTATCTGTCGTTTCTAATGAAGAGTTTGAATTGTACCTAGGTTTGTTTCACTGGTATTATTGTATGAAGCATAATAATTACCTGCTATTGATATACCTTGCATACTAATTAAGATTAGAACATAGCCATAGTATAAACTGATATAAGTATGATGTGTCCTCTTGGGATTTTGGTTTACATTTTTATTGTATTCCTGGTCTCAGAGGCTGCACCACTTACAGTAATTAACACACCATACCATCTTTCCACATTACACCACATAATGATTTTTCTTAAAGTTCATATTTTTCACCTGTTAGTTTTAGATTAAATTATTGAGAAAAATACCACTTTCCTGCAGCAAATTACCTGATAACCTACACCGTAGAAAACAACCATTAGCCACATACTAAATATTGTCACATGAACAATATGTAGTTAAAAACCTAATGTTTGACTGTCAACTTTGCACAGCTCATTACCACTGAAACATGTATTGCACAGACAATCTTTGATTTGTCTAGAAAGAGCAGCTAATACACAGTTCATAAATGATGGGACAGGACCCCAAACATGTTACTTGATATGTGTCATATATTTTTGGCTTTAGTGGTGTAGTCTATAACATTTTGAAATCTATAGAAAAATTACCCATTTATCACCAAAAAGGAACATTATGTAAACAGTTAAACTATACTTGCTAGCTTTAATGTCACCAAGTGAGGTATTCTAAAAAAAAAAAAAAAAAAAAAAAAATCATATTTCATATTCATTGACAGGTAGACTTTTAAAGGGCTGACCAAAAGTAACTTTGACAAGGTGACTAAAAACAGTAACCTTAACCAAGAGGTAACGTTAACACTAACGTTAGCTGATATTTGAGTAAAGAAAATATGAATCACCCTCAAGTTTAAAGGATGGATAAAAGACACTACATTTTCATGGAGTGACTTATAGAATAAATTCTAGTTTTCTTCCTTGCTATAAAAATTTGGAAACGTTTATAGTCAACTGGATACAAAATATGTAGAACTAAATTACTGTTTGCTAGCTTGCTAACGTCGACCTCACTCCCTCCTCACTAAAATGGCCGCCGGACCGGGTTCGTGTCATCCCTCAACGGTTGTTTAGTGTTGCTAGGCAACTTCAAAACGCCGTGGGAAGAGGAGCGGAATGGCAGGGGACCTGTAGCGATTACTGAAGAGGGCAATTACCACAGTGTCTGGAGATATTTCCGCATATACTCAGTTTGTTTTCTCTTTCTTATCTTCTTTAAACATTTTTCGTGTATGATGTCATCTGGCCATCAGCTTCTCTCAGTGGACTTTAACCGATAAAAGTACTATTATTTAGCCGTTCGTCAGCAGAACATGTCTTCTGATTTGCGTTAACTAACTAGGTAACCCAGTTAACTGCCGGTTATAACATGTTTAAAGCTGCCAATGTGGAACCTGCTGCCTTTCAGCTCTTTAGAGATGTATTTATAGGGCAGAACTGAACTTTTTTTTCCTGCCCTGATCTTTTATACAAGACAACTGCTGCATAGTGTGTGAAGCTGAATGGTGAGAGATGGGGTCGGAGTCAGTGAAGGTGGTGGTCAGGTGCAGGCCCTTGAATGACAGGGAGAAGGCTCTCGGCTCTAAGATGGTGATGTGCATGGACCTGCACCGCTGCCAGTGCTTCATAGAGAAGCCTGGGGCAGTGGATGAGCCACCCAAACAGTTCACCTTTGATGGGACCTACTTCATTGATCAAACCACTGAGCAGATGTACAACGAGATTGCCTATCCTTTGGTTGAGGTAGGCCTTAAAATAGTTTTTGTTTTACATGTCGATAGGAAGCAACAGTCTGGAGATCCAGACATTACAAGAGTACCACATTGGTCACTGGACACCCTTAGTTCAACATCAGTAGCCTATATCTTATTGCTAATGACTGCAGTCCTCATTATTTACTTAACAGTCTGCTGTCAGTCACTTGTAAAGGTCATCAGGGTGTTGCTTTTTTTATAAGGAAGCATCATGTTAAAGGTCACTGATGCCACATTTTTCACTTTTTACAGGGTGTCACTGAGGGATACAATGGCACAATTTTTGCCTATGGTCAAACTGGAAGCGGTAAGTCTTTCACCATGCAGGGGGTGTCCGAGCCTGCAGCCCAGAGGGGGGTTATTCCACGAGCCTTTGAACACGTCTTTGAGAGCATTCAGGTAGGTTGGGCATCTGTTGTCCATTATCCATTGTAAAAATTCATGGATTCCATGACAAATTGAAACATGCAGTCTCACCCAGTCCAGTATGTATTTATAACTTTTGCCTGCTAGGGGAATACGGTATAGATGAATACTTGCTTTAGTCTGTTGGTTCTAGTCTCTGTCCTGGCTTGTCTCTGCTTTGTGAGTTCAGTGAGAAACATTTTATATGTTTGTGTGCATGTTAGTGTGCAGAAAATACAAAATTCCTGGTGAGGGCCTCTTATTTGGAGATTTACAATGAAGAAATCAGAGACCTTTTGGGAAATGACACCAAACAGAGATTGGAGGTAAGTCTCTTGAAACAATATAGATTAAATTAACAAATCAGACTTTGCTGTGTAACATAAGAAGGCAAAGTGATGATTATGAAACCTGTTTCTGAAACTGTTCTCCGACAGTGAACACATTGCTTATGCTTTGTACACAATACTGTATATGTTGCCATAGTCACTTGAAAGCACATGACTCCTTGAAGGTCAAGGTGTTTCAGCAAGGTGACAGATTTGGATTGTTTGTGTTTTCCGCATGTGTGTGGGTGATGAATGCCTAGTTGAAAGAGCACCCAGAGCATGGGGTGTATGTACGGGATCTCTCCATGCACACTGTGCACAGTGTGGGAGAGTGTGAGAGAATCATAGAGCAAGGCTGGAGGAACCGGGCAGTGGGCTACACCCTGATGAACAAAGACTCCTCGCGCTCCCACTCCATCTTCACCATCCACCTGGAGATTTGCAACACTGGTGAACACAAACACAATTATACAATACCTTTTAACATGTTGAAGCATATCTTTAATCTGTTTAGTGATAAATATGTCTTTGTTTGTTTGTTTGGTCCAATTATTTCACTAGTGTTTCAACGTTTGAGTGAATTTACTCTACATTCTCAGATGGAGCTGGGAAGGACCATCTACGAGCAGGTAAACTCAACCTTGTGGACCTGGCAGGAAGTGAGCGTCAGTCTAAAACCGGTGCAACTGGAGAGCGACTCCGGGAGGCCACCAAGATCAACCTGTCCCTTTCTGCTCTTGGCAATGTCATCTCTGCTCTGGTGGACGGACGCTCCAAATACATCCCCTACCGGGACTCCAAGCTGACTAGGCTGCTGCAGGACTCCCTGGGAGGGAACACACGAACCTTGATGATTGCCTGTCTCTCCCCTGCAGACAACAACTATGAGGAAAGCTTGAGCACTCTGCGTTACGCCAACCGGGCCAAGAGCATCCAGAACAGGCCTCGTATTAATGAGGACCCTAAGGATGCTCTGCTCCGAGAGTATCAGGAAGAGATCAAGAAGTTGCGGGCCCTCGTCTCAGGCCAGCTGGGCACTGCTAATCTTTCATGTACGTGACTTATTTTGTGGCTAGGCTTCTTTCTTGATATTAAAGAAACAATTTTTTTATGTGGGTATTGCCAAATGATTTAAAAGTAGATTTTATAAGAGTGATGTTTCATTCTAATTTTCTGGTTTGTTAAATCATTTTTATTACCTGTCTTGCTGCTTTTTCATGCAGCTCTACTGTCCGGCCAGTTGTCTGAGGCTTCTCCTGCTGTCCCTTCAAGGCCACAATCCAGCACCACAGAAGCAGAAAAGGAGAAGATTAAAGAGGTAATTCCAGTGTTCCCACACCAGTATATCACTTCACATCACTTTAACTGAATGAGATCCAGGTGATTTATTGCTCTGTATTCTGCTCTCTCCAAAGGAGTACGAGGAGAGGCTCGCCAAGTTGCAGGCTGAGTACAATGCAGAGCAGGAATCCAAAGCAAAGCTGCAGGAGGACATTGCTGCCCTGCGTTCCTCCTATGAATTTAAGCTGTCTTATCTGGAGAAAATCCGAGCCAGCAGGGGGAGCTCTGTCACAAAGAATGGTAACAAAATCATCTGGCCACAACACTTTTGGCCTTGAAACAAGTAACCAACTAACACATTTTAAAAATTGTTTCAAATTGTGTCCACCACCTGTATACTGCTTTGTGTTGTCTTGTTTCCCAACATCAGTGAGCTCCAGCTGTATGACACAGGTCGCTGAGGAAGAGCTGAGCAGCAGCACAACTGAGGAAACTTCCCTGACCGAGGTACTATCCACCACTATTTTCATTAGTCATCCAAAACATGTAGTTCCAAAATTAGGTATCACATCACCTAAAAAATAAAACTATGGATTAAAAATTTACTGGATGTTATTTTCTCAGTCCGCTGTACCATGTGCAGCTGTCAGTGTCCAAGAAGGTCCAGATGGAGATGGGCTCATAGACTCACCTGATGTCACCACGGCAGGGTCTCTGGACCAGAAACATGTTCTGGAAAGGTTTGTGGGCTTCAGGGGTAAACAACACACATTCTACATATATACTCTGGCACCGTCAAAGTCAGGGACCAAACATGTCGTCCTTACCATCAGCACTGCTTTTACTACAATGCATCTTTCTTCATTGTATCTGGCAAATCATTCTGCACAGGATGTGAAACCATGTGATGGAACCAACTGATTGAAGAAAAATACATGATAATATCGTATGCTTACACCATTACTTTCTTCATAGAATTTGATTACACATTGTTGCATACATTTGCATATTAATTGCAAATATTTAATCTCTTTAAACTACTATAACATCTTTAAGTTTTAAGACATATATATTTGCCTATTAATGTATTATTTGTCTTGACCACATTCTAATGATTAAATACCTAATTAGAAGAGCTGGTTATGTTTTTATACATGACAGTTGCTACAGCTCCATTGCCTCTTAGCCACATAGTTTGATGTCATTATTCTACTTACCACCCATCCATGAAGTGTTCCTATTCATCCATCTGCTCCCCAGGCTGCAGCAGCTAGAGCAGGAGGTGGTAGGAGGAGAGCAGGCCAGAAACAAAGAGTTACAGCAGAGACACCGACAGAGGAAGAACCTCGCTGATCAGAGAAAAGTCCAGCTCATCAGGGCCTTGTCAGAGAACAGCGAGGATAGTGAAAATGTGTTGTTAAATGTCTACAACTCCATCCAGGAAGAGGTCCATGCCAAAAGCCAGATGCTGGTCAAAGTCCAAGGCAAGGTCTGTCACAGCAGCTGTCGGATAAATACAATAGGTTCTGTGGGATATGCAGTTTATTTGGAGCAAATTTCAAAAATAGAACTAGCCTTTGACAAATAAAGGAATCTGTGTTTTTGGTTTTCTGTAAAGCATTTTTTGTTGATATAATTGCTCCACTCTAAAATATCTTCATTATTGTAAAAATATCAAAACATCCATCGTCTATGTCACTACCAAAATTTCACTACTCCTTGTGATTGACACAGTAATGACTGAAATATACTATACTACTTGATAGAAGCTGTTTTTATTTACCTGGTTTCGTGTCAATAAGAACCTCAGAGAAGGAAATCAGTCCTAACTGGGTGATGCATATTTGCTCATACTATTAGGCTTAGGAGTACATTTTACTTTTTTTTTTTTTACATTTTATCAGCTTTCTCAATCTACAAAATTAGGCTACTTTTGTCTCCTCTTGGAGGGTAACAGCTGTTATTTTATTGCATGTCAATAACATGCATATTCTATAACTCAATTCAGGGTGTTATACAAAAAAAAAAAATCACATAAATTGACCCTTACTTAGTACCAAAAATCTTTGCACTAACTGATACTGGATAACGTGAAATCAAAAATACAGTGTCTTAAGCTTTCAGTGCTGAATCATATGCTCTGACATTCAACCATAAAATCAAATGAACCTCTTGTGGCAGCTGAAAGCAGCCAAACTGGAGATCCGTGACCTGCAGGCAGAGTTTGAGGTGGAAAGGGACGACTACCTGGCAACCATCCGCCGCCTGGAGAAGGAAGGCCAGTTACTACACAGCCTGCTGGAGCGTATGGTGCCCCTGGTGCGCCGTGACTGCAACTACAGCAACCTGGACCGCCTGAAGAAAGAAGCTGTCTGGGACGAGGACAGCGCCTCTTGGAGACTGCCAGATGTGATGGTGCAGAAAACAACACTGCCTTCAGGTGGGATGTATGAAAAGGGCATATAGAAAAAAAGGCTGAATGAAAACTTATCAATGATGTTTCTTACAGAAATACACTTTCTTTCTCTCTCACAGCAGTGGCTCCAAAACTTCCAGCTCGCAGAAGCTCAGCTACTGATATAGGAGATCCATTTACAGTCTGTTTATGTTCCATGCATTATCTTTTACTTACACCCACTGAAACACTGTCACAGAGTCTTACCTCCGTCTGTTTTTAGCAGGTGGAAGAGGACAGGTATAAGGAAATGCTGGACCGCAGTGACAGTGAAAATATCGCCAGCAGCTACTTCAAGTCAAAGAGGGCGAGCCAACTGCTGGGAGGTGAAGCCACCAAGGGACACGGTAAGATTAGCTGTACTTAACATCATTCTATATTTCTGGTTTCTCTTTTTTGTTGTCAGTGCACAAAAGTAATCATTTTTATATTGGAGAAAGTTAAGAACTTCTCAAAGTTAAACTACTTACTTACGAATACAGTTGCTCAGTATACATGCCAATATTTAATCTGAAAAACAAATAAAACTTTTCCATTTACAAGATATTAATTCTAAAGCATCAACCATCTGCAGCAGTCACAATACCAAACCAATTTATATTTGGCATTTTCTCTCATATGACGGTTTTACCCCACTGATGGAGTTCTTCTCCTACAGTCATCCACTCTCCTCCCCTTGTTAATGGGGCGTCCCACCTAACTGTGAGCGGTTCCAACATGAACCTGCCTGTCAGCTCAGACTCCGTTCTGCCACGTCCCTTCCGCCTCGAGTCGTTGGGTGTCCCAGTGTCCAATGGTAAGGTGAAGCGTAAAAAAAGCAAGTCTCACATCCATAATGAGGGGAACTGAAAGGACTGAATTCACATGCCCTTTCTACTCTAACATATCTCACTGTCTTTTGTTTTTGACAGAGATTTTATACGCTGTGATTGATCCAATATTGAATAAAATAACCACTGCTAACAGAAATGTGTATATACAGTAGAAGACACTCTTTGTGGACAACATCAGTCCAGTTGTGACATTTTTAAAATCACATCTTAATGTTAATTTTGAACAAAATGCTACCTACAGTATCATACTACCCTTGAATATTTGCACTGTATTAAAAAAAAATGTGATTCATGCACTGTGAGACTCAAAGTCCAGCATCTCTATTTCACTTCTAATGTATTTTGCTGTCACTGATTGTAAACCAGTTTTAGCTTTTTCCATTTCAAACATTTGAAATTCTGCATATGCTGCTGAATAGAAATAAAATTCATTAAGTTATCCTTTTTTTTACATTTTTGATTAATTTAATTGACCACAAACAGCTTTTTAAAGTTGGCTGGTTTAGAGTGCTACAGACAGTAATAAGAAAACTCAGCTAACAACATGTCAGACCAGGGGCCGGTTTCACAATAGTATTTTAGACTTGTCTGTAGTGTTAGGCCAATCTTAATTCTGCTCATAGATTAGTCTAATGCAAGTTAGACTCTTTCACAAAAATTAAGACTGACTCATAAGCCAAAAAAATTAGACACCTTACCACCAGGCTAACTCAGGCCTAAGACCCATGTTACCATGGTAACTCTTATGCAATTTTCCATCTTTAGGGGTTACAAATTGGGTTACACTAGGTCAATCCTGGGCCTTGAGGTCACACTGTAATTCTTAAGCAGGAAGGAGGCATTCTCTCCTCTCCTTGAGACTCAAGCTGTCTGTGATGTTTTGGGGAAAGCAGAAACCTCTCTGATAGAGGGTAAATCAGCATTGCCATGGTCACCAAGGTTGGAGGAGGCTTTCCTAGACAACACAGATAGGTGGATGTATAGATTCTATTGACACAGTTAGACATTCAAACCAAAATGTGCTGACAGTGACCTGAAGTTTAATGCAACGTGACCTGAACTGACATGGGTAAAATGCAGTTCCTTGTTTAGAAACTAGTGAACCAATTAGACTAATTTTTCATATTGTAGGCTGATCTGCTTGGGTTAAAGACTAAGACTCAAACCTTCAGAGGCAGAACGGAAAGAGACAGCATCCGAGTTGCAGATGACTTCGATGTTCGCTATTTCAGTTCTCCTTGATAAAGTACTTAAATAAACTTTTTCAGCTTTAAGACATCAAAGGCTCATGTCCACCTTTCTCCACTGAGGTGCTGACCATCGCTCAAAATATCCACAACAGTAACAATCAGTGACACCAACTGACCAGTAGCACCCAACAAAAAAAGAGGAAAACATTTCTTTCTTTGCGTCTTGTACCATGTCTTAAATCTTTTTTGAATGTCTTCGATGCTCCTCTCACCTGTGGGATTAACACTGTTCACTGTTGCTGCAATTTATTTCCATATAAGATTTTTTTTTTTATTGTTACACTCTTCACTAAGTTTTCCAAGTAAAATGTCCCTGTTGAATTCCTCCAAAAGACATATTTTCTGCTGGGGTTGGAATTGGATGCGGTCACTTGGTCAGCCATTTTTTTTGTTTTGAAAAAGGTCTTAATTTACCCAGAATTCATTGTACCATAGTCCTACTTAAGATAGTCAAGAACTAAACTGCTTTGTGCAGTGGATGAATTTAGATGTCATAAGCCATAGTCAAAGTCTTATCTTTGTGAAACAGGCCCCAGTTTGTAGTGTCATAGCAAGTATATGACTCTACCATCACAAATGGGGAAGGGGGGCCGTTGTTATGGCAGCAGAGTGCTGACAGGTAGTGATCTCATGTTACACGTGACCTTTTGGGTCAATTCACAGCTTGACAAGCATGAGCCGAATACAAATCTGTGAATTAAGAAAGAGAGTCTGTATCTGTACTGTAGGTGTCAGGTATTTAAAATTACAGAATATACATCAAATGCAACCTGCTGTTTTTTTTTCTTCAGACAGCAACAACTCAAACACCTGTGTTGCATTTGTATCTCCTATACGGATAAGCTCAATCCTTTCTACAGATCACTTTTCTGTCTGAGTATCTCATTTCTAATTTTGGCTATGGCCTGATTTCTTCATCCATTGTTTAATATTACTTGACCTGCAGAGAGCCGTGTCAGTTTCAAAATTTGACACCCTTTATTTGCCTGTGTTTAGACACACTAGACAGAGATCCTGGCCCATTAGTCGAGCCCCTTGCGCTACTGAGAGATAACACTACAGAAGGCAACTGTAATCGTCTCTTACAAAAATCAACCACACACTGAATCCGTGGCTTCAAGGCTGTTACATAACGAAATGCCAAGCTATTCAAATAAGTCAGTGGGAGGAATTAAAAGTCTTACATGGAAGGGATGGAGAGAAAATGGAGAAAGGAAAACACTGGTCTGCTAAGTTCACACGGAGGTGGGGCTCAAGATAATCGGATAATGGAAGAACAGCTGAGCAGGCTTTCTCATCACTCGAGTGGCGTGTAAGATGAGTATGACTGATAGTCATTCTGTAAGTGAAATGCTGGATGAAGCAGAGAGGCTAAGCCACTGTGCAGGTTTACAGGGATGAAGGTTTGACTGAATTGAAGGCTCTTTGCTTCTTTGTGCCACACTGACTCTGAAGGATGTAATTCAACAGCTCAGTCTGAAAAGGCAAACCATTAAAAGCTCAAACTAATCACATTTCAAATCACAAGTCAAAAAGTCTTCAATGACTGGTTACAGTAAGCTACATACTTTAAAATGTTGGTTGTATTTTATCACTTGCACAGAAACAGATGGACTGATGTAAGGTGTTTAAATTAAATTGTGTGAGGATAGAGATAACTACACAATGTATTAAATGCAGACTTTTTTTATTTTCAATTATATCAACGGAAATGGTAAAGAGTAGGTAAAAATAATCACATGGGCATTGCTTTTCATTCTGGATAAACATTCCCAGTATTATGACTGAAGGCAGTTACATGAACACAGTTTGTCACATATTTTTGAGACCATCTAAACAATAGTTATGAAATGGTAAAAACAAATGGGTCATCTGTGGATAATTCAGATCTTAATATAATGTACTGCTGATAGCTGCTAAAGTTTGGAAAACACTGAAAAGAAATCACCTCAAAACACTTTCAAAATTTAGTTTTTCAATCATCATGAGCTGCATAAATGTATCTTCTGACTTGAGGCTTTGCTCCAGGAAATGTACTCAACAATCCACTTATAGGCACATCTGTGAGCTATGAAATTGACAAGTAATGTAAAAATCCTGTTGATTTGGGTTGATGTTTCCTTTAAGTAGAAGTACAACGTGTGTTATATACAGTGTACCTGTAATTAAAAAGAGGAGCAAGAGTAATGGAAATCCACTGTGTGATTTTCTTGTGATTCAAAATATTATCATCATTTTGAAATGTGATTTTATGCACACCAAGGTTTATTACTATATATTTTTCTGTTATTGAAATGAGATATAGAATAAACATAAGTATCTAGTGTATACAAAAATGTGTCTTAAACATTCAGCAACCCCATAATGCATCTAATTTGGAGATGAAGGGGTAAAGCTATTACTTAAACACAACATTGATGTTTTAATTTGCTTAATATAGTTCATATATAATGGTAGACTGATTTGGTTACCTTTGTAGTGTTGTGTCTTGTCAAGTCATACTTAACTGAAATCTGTTACAGCAAACACAATAAGACATTGTGATTAGATATCATTATATTAGTGTGCCATTTTCATCAAATATGTAGAGAATCGGGGGTTTGTGTGAAAGTAGTCTCGTGATACCAGACAATCGGAGATCTCCGCCTACTGAAGTCTGGGGATTTCTAAATGCACGGCAGTTGCTTGAACAGCAATAAGAACAGCCGCTAACAAACCTACATCCCTTACATTTTGTCAAGGACAAGCCGCACTGGAAATTATGCTCTCCCCCCATTCTCCTCTGTAGTGAACTGCATGTCACCACCCCAATATGAAGGGCCACCCTAAAGACTTTGGATTGGTTTTGCAATTCAGGGTTTTTTAAAACTCTCTAATTGTTTCCAACCAGTTTTAACAACGAAACCTGAGAGGTTGTCCTCAATCTCTATGAGCGAAGCACTAGACCTGTGAGTCTAGTGTGTAAGGTGCATTTTCAGATATTCTTGAAACCTACAGCAGAACAATAGTTGGGGGAAAAAACTGCCCTCAAGCAAGACCAACATAACACCCAGAAATAAAAGTGCTGTATTGCCCTTTAAATTCTTGCTCCTCTTCTTCTTCTTCATCCGCTCCTTCTGCATTGGTTTGCCAAAGTGCCAAGTGCCAAGTTACTGCTTAATGCTCTAACTCTCTTTAAGCTGATGGTACTCTTGAACTCTTTCTGAGCACGGTATTTACGCAGGAAGACTTCTGTTGTTTACTTGTTTTAGTCTTTGAGCAGTCCCAGCTTTCTGAGAGCCTCTTTCCGATCAGCTCCCATCCCAGGCACCATCATCACAGTGTATCCGACAGAGTTTGAGGGTTTGTGGGGTACAGGCTGAGCTGCAGTTGTGGTTTTCACTGGTTCAGCTGCTGTGATGTGTTGTGGTTCAGGACAGTATCCACCGTTTCTGTGGTTGTCCAGGGTAGTACAGCGCTCTAGACCAGCTGCCTTCGATCCATTGGGTTGGGAGGGATATGATACAGACTCAGACTGTTGGTCACGTCTGGAGTAGTGGTGGAAACTGGCACTGCTCTGCAGAGGCTTGTTCTTGGGTTCTGTGGGCATTTGAGAATAACAAAAAGATGGGCTTCTTGATGGATTAATATTAGCTGGACCTCTTACAAATCTGTTGGGAGTTGGATCCAAAGAGGATTGAGATTTAGGGTGCGCCACTGCCTCATTTTCTGGTTGTTGGTCTTTCAGGAGGCCCAGTTTCTGCAAAGCTTCCAGTCTCACTACTTTAGGATCTGTTGCATGCTTGCTGCTGTATGACGAGTCTGAAGTTATAGATGCTTCATTTTGTGTCATCACAGATATATTGGCAGGAATCATTTTGGGTTTGGGTGCCACAACTGGGGGACCCATCTTAGACTTGGAAGCCTCTGAGTGTGATCTGTCAGATCTTGACAGATCTATAGTATGATCAACTGTGGGACATAAAGGGGTTTTCTTTGTGGAGGCACTCCTCCGCAGATGAACAAGTGCTTCATAGGACAGAGGCCCTCTAGGTAAAGGACCCTCAGCTGTCCTAGTTGAGTAGTCTCTGGGTTTGATGGGAGGAGGTATCACAACATTAACCTCTAAAGGTACTTGAGGAGGTTTCTGGTTGTATTGGTGACCAGATTTGTTGCTTGAAGGAGTGAGCTGAGGCTTAGAGCAGATGTTCTTGTCTGGGGAAACACCTGGTTTAGCACTGAATGCAGAAGAGCTGTTTGCCACAACAAGAGGTGTAGGAACCAAGTAGCTCTGCATGTGTTTGGTGTCAACCTTTTCCTTGATGGGTTCCTCAGAGGCATGTGTTTGTGAGCCTGAAAGACAAAGAAGCACGTTTGTCACTAGATATACAATTAGTCTCTTTTCAAAACATTTTATTGACTACTCCACAGCTAACCCTGCATCTGTCCCCAGAGATTAACTCACTGTTGAGCTTGCTTTTGCTCATTGAGGCTGACAGGTCAGCCAATATGGTAGCAAGGTTGCCAGGGTTGGGCAGTTGGTCAGGTTCGTCATTGGACAGTCCGCTATCCTCCTCAGTATCCAAAGACTCAATAGTCTCCTCCAAAAACATGAGACAGGCCTTCTCTTCAGCAGACAAGTACTCCAGACTATCATCACTCTGTATAAATAAAAACACGCCTTTCCTTTAGAAATGTAATTCCATATATTATTAGTATATATATATATATATATATATATATATATATATATATATATATATATATATATATATATATATATATATTGGTTTGTCATCATATGTCATGTTATTCAGTAAGTGGTATTATATGGTAAAGACAGTTACTTACAAAGCCAGAGTTGGCACTGACAACACTGTCACAGCTGCCAGCACTGTCCATGCCGGTCATCGTCTCCAATCCAATGCCACCTGGCCAGGTATCGCTTTTGGGCATCTTAGTGCTCTACTTATTCAAGGTTAGTGGTGCAGATTGTTGTATCTCAGTCTGTGAAAGGGGGGATAAATGGTGAGTTAAAATCACAATTGAAAACAAAGATTTCTTTTGAAAACACACTCTTGATCAGCAAAGCACTGATCATATAGCCAGACAGCTGTTGCATTGTATCAGACCATAACATTCAGTAACAGAATGACCTTTTACATTAAACCTAGTATTTTTCTTCAATGAACTCTCTGTTAAAACAGTGACCAGGTAACGCTCTGAGCGGGTCTGATTTAACTGCCATAGGACAAAAAGTTGTAAAATAATTTAGACTTAAGCTTCTTCTATAATTGACAGTACAATTGATAAACAACATATGGCTTGAACAAGCCTCGGAGTCAAGCAAGCTGTACATTTGGTTCTCACAAATGCATGCAGGCATGGAGATGAAGGAAAATTAGGTGCTGTGCATGAACAGTAATCAGCACCACAGGGGCCTGGACAGCTCCATATCAGGCTGATCCATGTTTACTATTAGCTCAGGTTTAAATATAAACCATGTCAGTCAAACATGGAAAGATAGCCCGGAGTTCTGTCAACCCAAGATTAAAATGAGTCCAGGGTTACTTTAAAGTTATTAGTCTATACTGTAAACATGGTGTACAAACATGGTGGTTGGATCATGTAGGGTAGGACATTTTGATTAAACATGATATGTTTGGTCATATCATGTTTATAATATTCCAGCATGACTTGGACAAGACTGCACAATTATGGACTTCATACATCATCATCCCATCAAAGAACAATAAATGTGTCCAGTAGCCCTTTAGGGCCTCTGTAAAAAAAAAAAAAAAAAAAAAAAATCTAAATAACCTCCTACATAGGTAATCCATTGTACTAAATAATATTTTTTTTCTCTCCGTAAGTTATGTTTTCATCAAGTTAAAACTTCTCTACTCACAGGAGCAGTTTTAGCTAAGTTTTTTATTGGTTCATTGAAGTTTTTGCAGGTAAGCACCTACACCCAAGACTTAAGAATCAATTGTTGCAGAACAGCAACCATTTGCAAGACAATAAGAAATTTGCATTATTATTTTCATAACATCCATATTTGCTTAGTGTTCATCTAGGTCTGATTGTCAAATAAAATCTTGTGTGAAGACAATTGTTTTCAACAGTTGACTCTTAAATCTAAGAGAATGTTGAAGCTCCCTGAAATACACCAACAAGGAGTTCTTAACACAATCCATGCTGACAACTGCCTTACCATCACAATTTTGAGAAAAACAATTGAAGGCAATTCGATGGATGGTTTATCTCAAGCAAGTCTTAGACTCTGGCTTCACTAATGGTTTGCAATAATGTAATACATAATCTATAGTTAATTGGCTTAAACCACTGCAATGGTCCTGTGTGTTTAGTTGAAAAAGTAATGTATGAACTATTAGGCTATTTTCTAGATTTCTAAATTGCTCCGTCTCTCATGTCATCTCATCAACATGTAATATCCTATGTAACCTTGTGGTGTCCTTCATATATACACCCATTAACTGATGACTAGACAGCCTTGCCGGTAGAGAATGACAGGCTATCATAGTTTGACAGATATCTAACTAGTCCTCTTACTGCATGTGACTCAGATTACAGCCCACATGCCACTCCTAATCTTCCTGAACCGGATCAGTTTCAGAGGGAGTGGAAGGCAGCAGAAATGATCTCCTGAAAGCTATATGATATCCAGTTTGATCATGTTGTCTTACTGTAACAGACTTGTATTAGAACATTTTTAATTTGGATGCATGTTCTTACTTAGAAAAGACCATTAGTTTCCTCCTGGGGATGCTAAAATAAATGGACCATTATGGCACTGCGTGTAAAAGCATTTTCTTAATGGTGCATTTACTCTATATTGCCATTACAAATTGAATGAACAGTTGTTTAACGGATATTTGAGCATGAGATTTCAACCAGAACCAATTTTAGAGAATAAGTATTTTACTTTTATAGTGGAATTGTAGAAATCGAGCTGGAAGTTTAGTATAAATGAACCCTTGTCTGATCCCAGTGAAAAGAAAATTCACTTCTGGATAAGTTTCAACACCTGAGACGGAAGGGCTGTGAGATAGGCCATCGAAGGCACAAAAGCACTCCTGTTCACAGTTCATGCATGTCATCTCAACCCTGTAAAAATTTAAAACCCACTTCCCCGGGCCAGCATGTAAATGTCCCCATCCGTCCTGTTGCATGCAGGTCAGGATATGAATCTGAAAAGCGGAAACTCTGAGATAGCGTTTATTGTGTTTTCAGCTGACGCAATCTGGCTTGATCACATGCAAATAACCAGAGCAGCTGCTGTTGCCTGGATATCAGAAGAGCATTTTAAACTCTAAAGCTATTTCTGTTAATCACATTTGCCCTCCCTATAAAGTATTATATAGTTAACGTGCTGTTCAGTGTGATGTTTGACTTGAGGTTACTCCCTTGTCATAACAAAACCAGTCTAATCAGACTGTAGTTAGACATTAACTGCAGTAGACAGTTTCCAGTGAAAGGACATCTAAAAGACCCATGAAAATAAATCCTAACGTTATCTCCATTTAGATACACCTATCAACACAGTAGCAAGTGCCACGAAAACCAGGATGAGTTTAGATGTTACAAAACAGTATGATGCACATGTAGAATGAGAGCAATAAATTTAATTGCCATGTCAAACTCCTTAGAACATTAAATTCTGGTCTAGTAACACAGTTGCTGTGTTGTTTTAATTGTGGCTATAAAAGAGGGCCTTGCCGAGATTATATTATCCATAGCGGATTCTATAGAGGGATTATGCAACCAGGTCAAATCATCACTGTTAATTTTTTTCAAGTTTGTTTTATTCCTCACTACCTGGCCTTCAACCCCGTGCATTCAGATTCCTCAGGGTCCAAGTTCATTTGGCTATATGTACTTTATGATAACATTGACACACTCTACAAAAATATACATACATTCATTGAACAAAAATCCTTTTACTTCAGTCTCAAAATACCCCTGAAACCAGTCTGCAAATAATACAAAGGCTGATTAAATACTATTAAGAAAGACATCTAAGGTAGTCTCAACTTTAAAAAAACAGGGATTTTTGTCAGGAAATTAAAATAGTTCAAATCAACATAATTTATCTTAATATCAGTTCGATGCCATTTATTTGAATAGTTTCATCTCTTATATCAACGTCAGAAGAAAAAAACACGATTAAAACTAAATCTATACAACATAAAGGCGTGTTAAAAACAAACTTTAAGTAGATTTAACTGACCACAGCGTCAAAGTTTCTCGATGAAAACGGCATTAATTGACTACATACCTGTTTGAACCTCCGTATGTCAGTTATCCATCTTCTGCCTCCAGTGCAAGTGGAAGACACCTGTGAGCTGCTCGGTGATACCTTCATGAAGGACTTTGTGCCCTGTAAGCTTTTGGCCAATCATAGAGCAGCATTCTCCTTAAGACGCGCGAGCCGTCGTTGTCATAGCAGTGCAGTTCCCACAACTCCGGTAATCTGCTAATCATTAACCGTTAAGTATCTCTGCTTCAAACTCTACATCACGTTACTAGATCGTCTAAATTAGTCAGGTTTGTTACTCTAAAGTTACTCGTAACTAATTTACAAGCTAATTTAAATGGGCTACATTACTCCCTGTATAATTACTCGCATTTGGGAGCAGTATTTTCGTTACATTAACGTTACCTGCCGTTAGTTAGAAACTTTACCCGCGTTAAATGACGAAAGTGAAAATAAATCGCTGTTAACCGTCACAAATGCACAGTGGTGGAAAGTAACTAAGTACATTTACTCAAGTACTGTACTTAACTACAAATTTGAGGTAAGCTACTTGTACTGTACTTGAGTAGGCTATTTCAATTTTAGGATTTTAGGCTACTTTGAGCAGGGAAATATTGTACTTTTTACTCCACTACATGTATTTACCACTTATAGTTACTAATATCTTTTCGGATTAAGATTGAACATAAAATAATACATTCTAATATTCTAACTGTTGTTTAAATTCTCTGCTCTTTTCAGTTTTTAAATTTGTTTTGCACTGTGTGTGAAAGGTGCTATATAAATAATGTGTACGCTAATATATGATGCAGTACTATTAACCAAAGTATCTACAATTGGCTCCACAACGATAAACTACACCATTAAAATGCTCTTACATGATAAAAACAAACAATATAATATAATAATATAACACTCAAAAAGAAGCCAGTCTACATAATAATACTTCTGTACTTTTACAAAATTAACATTTTGAATTCAGGACTTTTACTTGTAATGGAGCATTTTTTAGACAACAGCATTTCTACTTTTACTGACGGATCTGAATATTTCTTCCACCACTGCAAATGCAGTTCAGCTCTATCTGTCATTGTTCTTATCATTTTGCTTGGTAATTTCACCAAAAGCTGTCTTAATTCTAGACAATTAATTGTCTAGAATTAATTCGAGACACTTTCTTTTTCTTTTCTTTCTTCTCTCTCTTCTTGTTTCTCAATTTGCTTTCTCTTCGTGCAGCTACTATTATTTTCATTTCTGATTAACTCACTGATTATTTTCTCAAGTAATAGAATCATTGTTTGGTCCATAAAATGTCAGAAAAATGTAACATATGCTTATAGGGAAGAATTGACATTTGTGCTTGGATAAAATTATTTCTGTCAGTCAACTAATCAATTATTTGACAAATCTTTGATGTGTCAGCACATCATATTTTTTCTTCCATTTTTGTCATTATTGTATACTAAACGCAAAAACAATATGCTATAACAATTCACATATAGTAAATACATACTGTATATAAATCATGGATTTGGAACCACCAGATAAAATCAACTTTTCCAGCCTAAGTTAAGATGAGCCTTTTTCACTGCAGCCATGTTGACTAGGAGAAAAAGCACTGGTGTAACTTCTTACATTAATAACAGCTCCATCCCATGAGGTGTCCCTCTGAGCCAGCATGAACATGGGACTGGAACTGGCACACCTAAATGTAATGCAGCCATTATTAACATTATTTTGTTTTTCCCTTTATGAAGAAAATAAATGGTTGTCCCACAGTTCTTAAAAAATGTCTGTAGTATTAGAAGAAACGAATCCTTCAAGGTAAAAGAGTCCACTATCACTCTAGACACAAACAATTTATGCATAAATACCAACTACAAAATTAAGAGCATCTTATTCCTTACATGACCATGTTCAGGTAAGTAGGGTTGGTTTAGTGACCTCTTTGTAGTGGCAGCAGTAGCTGCTACAGTTGGTCAAACAGTGAGTGATCCTATTAAGAGAGGGTAGATGTTCCTTAAAATAACATACTGCAGGTAGTGTAATCCCACTATTATGGCACAGGATCAGTAGTGTTTAGCCAACTGGAGTTTATTTCCAGTGGTCATGGATTTCAATTGGAGTTTTAAATACAGATGGGTGATAAGGACCAAATTAGTACCGTAATAGTTATCAGAGCATTATAAATATCTATGTTACTATCTGTTTAGTATAAAAATATATAAAACCACTTAATTACAGTTAAGCTCAAGTTTTTAAAGATTTCTATAAATGTCTAACATTCATTTAGACATAAGAACTGTCAACTATTATCTCAATATGAGTTGTCACAATACAATTATGTCTAAACAATATTTACCACCTGTAATAGTGAATTATAAGAAATACTACAGACATGAAACACAGAAAACAGCTTTGCAACTTGGAAGAGTAAAGTGAACAACAGGAAAAAGTTGATACAGAACGACTCATACACAAAGACTGCCGGCAATAGCTTTTAATTGTGACACAACACTGAAAAAAATCAAGTAAATCCAGTTATTCTGTAGTGCTTTGTGTGCAACATTCATTGTTATTGTCCTTGAAGAGTCATGAGAACTTTGTAAATACAAAATACAACAAAGCCATTTCATAGTTTCACTTTTATGCAAGCCGTTTAAACCATAATCACTGTTAAAATAACTAAAAGATAACATGAGGAAAGAAATCTTAGTAATTCACATTCAAACAAAGAAATAATGACATTTTTGCTTTGCCTCTCCTTAACCCCCAAACACAATCTCAGAACCAATAATAAAAATCTGAAAAAAATCCCAGAAACAAGACCTCCATTGTTTAAACTTAATTTTTTGGCAACAACTTAATACCAATATTGCAATCACAGGACTGTGAAATAGAAACACTGTTGCTGCACAAAGTGAGGCCGCGATGAACTGGGCAACTTCCGCATTTATCTTCGTGACCTCCAATGAAAAATTTGTGAGCTGATATTTAACATAAGTGCATGCTTCATCCTTACAGGTAGTGAATATCAAAGAAATTAGCTCAGAGATGAAATCTGACATCTGCTGAAAATATGAGAACATGCTCCAGTTGTGCGAAACATACAGTGGAACAAAGTGGTAATTTTTAGAGAACATGCACTCCATATTAAACCAAAATGGGCCTTTACTCAAAGTTCCCTAACACCCTGACTAGAGTTAAGTCTTGGTCTCCAAATGTGAGGTGAAAAATAATTGAAAAGGTAAACAGTTATGATGTTATTTAGCAAAGCACATAAATGTAAAGTACTATACCTGAACAGTAAATGCATTAAGTGAGAAGGTTTTATCTCATACAGCAAGTCTTATTTATGATTTCGAGTCGATAAACTAGCTCTCACCACACTCTTGTGTTCTGAAATAAATGCTTATACACTTCATCACACTTGAAGCGTTTCTCAAAATACATAGCAATATAAAACAAAACTGTATTTCTTTTTAAAAAGATTTGTTCTCACAGCATGGTGACATTTGAAAATGACACACTAGAATGAAAAAATTGCACTCCTGAAAAATTGTCGTACCCATGAAGGAAAAGTAAAACAGCTAAAGGTTTGTAAAACGTTGTTTTCAGCACCATTATTTATTTTTTGTCTAATTTAAAACAAGCAAACTGATAAACCATGTTGCAACATCAAAAAAAAAAAGAAAGAAAAAACCCAAAACAATTAGGCTCATTATGGATCACAATTTGCAATATGATATTATATTTCAAAATGCATAACCTCGATCTCAGTGGCCTTTGCACAGTAAAGTCAAATAGCATGTTTGTATATAGATGAACCCAGCTTAGCATTCACACAGTCCGACCTGTGATGAACAATTCAGATTATCTAAAATTGGCCAAATTATCAGTTTTGAATATTGGAAGAGTTTCTGACATCTGTAAACAAGGGAAATAAAAAAAAACATGCTACATAACCAACATTATGAATAACAGTCAAACTTGGTGTGCTGCTTAAGACAACAGTGAATATGGTCACATCATAGTGAAAATAATTCTTAGTGGTTGTTTTAAACTCTTCATAGAGACAGATAGTGGTGTTTGACCACACGTCAGTTTGAAAAGTCACAGGTAAGTAGTGACAGTTTGATTCTTTCTTTTATCTAAAGGAGGATACATTAGCCACTATTTGCTTTGTCTAACGCATAGAGAAATTATAACGGTTTAAAACAAATCCAAAGAATTGTTTTGCAAATTGTTCTTGACCCAGTTAAACAGAGCTGAAACCATCCCTAACAGACTAAAATGATGGTTTAATGACATCGGAGCACTGCAGTAGTGTTTCTGAATTTGAAAACTGACAGCAGTTAAAAAGGTAATACTGAACCGGTTCGAGGCTTAACACACAGTCTGCAAATTCTCCATAGATGTCACTGGACAATGTGAGGTAGAGGATCACACAAGCAGACAAATAGACCAACAGATTTGCCAGATGTGGGGCACAGGGTTGGTGGTTGTTTTTGTGAGAGGGAAAAAAAAAAAGACTAAAGAACTTTCACACTTCGCCAAAATTGGTGTGGCCTGTCTCCTTGGCATGCTCTCGGGCTTCCTTTTGTCCCACCAGGCCCGTCTGGCACACCATACAGCGCAATGCAAAGCGGTTAACGTCCGTGAACTGCCGCTTGCGGCGAGCTTCGTCTGCCAACTCAAGGGCCTGAGCCAGGATTACATCATCTGTGGTGGAGAAGATAGTCTGGGGCGGGGCGTCAGCGCCGGGGGTCTCTTTCTGAAGCGGATCATAGTGGATGCCGTCGTAGATGAGCAGCACGCGTTTATGGTAGCCGGCATCCTCCCCGAATCGATCCACTCGGACTGTCTGAGTGTCCACCACACAGATCTCACACTGGTAAAACTTGGACAGGATGGACACCTCGATGGCTCCGCCCCAGGTGTCATCACGTCTTATCCAAGAGCAGTACTCCTCGTTGGTCTTTCCCAGCACTGCTTCAGAGTATGCTGCCGGGTCACTCGACACTATCTGAGCGATGAGGCCGCGCATCTCAGGGGCACAAGCAAGGTCGTATACACCGCCTTCCACCACATAATACACACTGGTGAATAGGCAGGAGTTATCAGCTGGGACCACTCGACGTGCCAGAATGGGTGAGGCTTCTAGGCGCGGTGCTTTAGTCACAGTGGAATGATCCTGAGGCTTTGGCTTGTTTTTTTCTTCCTCGACAATGAGTGTGTCACCTATAAAGGATAACATACCAATAACATTCACTTATCAACTGAATGTTGTGTATATTTTTTTTAAAAGTCTCAAAAAATGGTGTAAATGTAAATTAGATATATTTACATGAGATCAGTTCACCTAAATTATAAAAAACAGGTTTGTCAAGGTTTTGAGATTTACATCTGATATTTCTGACGCCACCCTAATACAATGAGGGTGAACTGAATTTCATCTGGTGTCTTCACAGCATTAAAGAAAGAAAAACACATTTTCAGAAACTGTCACAGTTACTCTGGGTCATCCACAGAACTATTTCCTCTTCAACCTACTTAAATGTTGGCTCAATCATTGTAATTATAATTTTGTGTCTTCAAACAAAATTTAGAGCATGTAATAAAAACAATATTCATCTAAACAATCCATGGTCCATGTTATCTGCACATTTTTGATGTTTAACATACCTGATTTGATGGGGTAGTCCTTGAGGTGAGCATCTCCGTTTCGAAGATCAAGACTGGAGGGAGGGTAACCAACCATAATTTTCTGCACGTCACAGGGGATACCAGTCAGCTCCTCCACCTTTCTCTTCAGCTCTTGCACACAGGACTGATGAGTCAAGCCTTGCATTATGTGGCTCCCATTTTTGGTCTTACAGCGAAGCCGCAACATCCTGCCTGTAAAACAATGTCACAATCATTGAACTTAAAGGTGCAGTGTGTTGAGTTTAGTAGCATTTAGCAGAACAGACTCAGCAGAAATGGAATATAATATTCATAAGTATATCTTGATTAGTGTTAATCACCTGAAAATAAGAATCGTGTTTTTGTTAACTTAGAATGAGCCCATTACATCTACATAGAGAGCAGGTCCTCTTCTACGGAGCTGCTATGTTGCACCACCATGTTTCTACAGTAGCCAAGAATGGACAAACCAAACACTGGCTCTAGAGAGGACCTTTTGTGTTTTTTGTGAGTTTCACAGCCACCGCAGGTTCTTCTAAATGCTTGGAAGTGGAGGATGAGGGGAAGGGTATTCAGTTGGTTGCAATCTGCAAACTCACTGCTAGATGCCACTAAATTCTGCACACTGGTCCTTTAACTCAAATTTGCAACAGTGCAAGTATTTGGTATAAACTTTAATCATACGTAAGGACAGAATATAAGTTCTATTAGCTAAGAGGGCACTTTCTGGACATTTTCTGTCATACAAAATATTGAATCAACTTTGTAATCAAGTTTTACTTTAACAATAAAAACCTATATAAGAGATCTTATTATTGTGTCTGAATCTTGATCAAGATTTGTTTTACAAATCCAGTTATATTCTAATTTCTGCTCCTGTCAATCGAATCCTTAATGGTAAATATGTAAACAAAAGACAACAACCACAGGCAGAAAAGTTTGTCAGTCACAGGTCTCAGCTTATTAAATTGTTTGAAATACCTTTGGCTTATGTGGCAGTCTTCTTCAAAGCAAATCTGGAGCTATTTACTGCTCATGATTAACTTTGGTGACTCTTTGGTGAGTGTAGTAAAAAAAAGTATATATTTTTTTTTAAATTATGAAAAGCAAAAAAAGTAAAACTTTTTAAATTTAAAATGGGTTGCATGGAAGGCACATCAATTAACAAAATGGCTGCTTCAAAGGAGCAAAAAGTGAAGATGGTCTGTGTATTGCTGTGAGGTCAGTGTTGTCATTTCTATGGTTCAACAGAAATGTTTAGTTTTCCAAAATGACTTTCCAATTTACCATTTTAGTAATGGTAAGAGAATGTCAGCCAACCAGTTAGTGTTAGTCCAAATGTAAACAAAAAGGCAGTTTGTCAGTATTGTTTACATTAGAATTACTGTATTTGAACAGTAACACTTAATTCAACTAGGGAGTGGCCTTTATTTGAGACAGGCCTTTAACAAACAACTTCTTTTAACAAGGTCAAAATGTCTTGACTCAAAACACATATGGCAGCCAGACAAGAAAGCAGTATGGTTACAACTTCTGGTCACCAACTTTCTTATGATCAAAAAAAAGGCAACTCACTTTGTGAAATGGATTAACATTTCACTTTAAGGACAATGTACACATCCCTTTGTAACAGCAACTGCAACTGTCAATTGGATGATTACCAGTGTTTCAAAAAAAAGCAAGGTTTGTTTAACAACTTGCTTTGTTTTTCAACGTTCCTATCATCTATTTGTCTGTCACTAAAACACAACATTAAAGGACGGGTTCACTGTTATTCAAGTAAACTATAGTCAGGTGCCCAAATGAACATTGAAATAGGCATTTTTTCTTGCCATAGTCAGCCTCAGATCAACATTTAAATTGATTTTTTTTGCACAAATTGACTGTGTGGACACACTGTGGATTTCGGCCCCTAACACTTACATTGAAAGCACATTTGAAGGGGATCTTTTAATAGCCAGTATGAACAGGAGGAATGATTACAGTGAGGAAAACCTCTTTTAGTGTTCATATGGGCACCTAACTTGTTTTAAGACAGACTTGAAAATTTGTGAACCTATCCTTTAACACGAATTTAATTCTCAAAGCAAAAGTCTACTACAGTGATTATGGGGCACAATCTAGGCCTATAACTTGGCAACGTTTTCAAGATACAATAATAGATTCATAACCTTATTGGGTGAGACTCATGTTAGCATCTGTGGGACACCATTGAGACTTTTAAACGACTTGTAAACAGTTAAACTACTAAATATTGTTTAGTCGAGCTGGTGCTGAACTTCACTTTATTCAGATCTTACTGTAGTAGTCCTCTACTGTTGGCTAAGTTAGCTCCAAACTTGGTGGCTATAACTATGGCTATATTAGCTGACTCAGGCTACTGGTAATTGTTAGCCAATCTTTTGAATGTCGGATATCACAACATGCTGAAAGTAGTGTCATAATATTGCTATACAGCTAGATGAAACCAGCATAACAATAAAAGTGCTGATGAATAGCGGTAGGAGAGTAAAACACCTGACAGCGACGTTGCTTTGTTTTACTTTTCTTTGTTCTGCCAGTTAACATTGACGAGTTACCATAACAAGCCAGTCAGATAAAAGAGGCTAAGCTAGCAACTCCCTGCCAAGCAAGGGAAAAAAAGCAACATCATGTGTTTCCATTTGTCACATAACTTGTCATAGATGGTCAAGGCGTAACTGACAGTTATCCGGGAAATGTATGAAAGAAACATAGCGATACTTGCCCGAATTCAGAGTCAAATTACCTTTAACCGTAGCTAACCGACATCATCTGCTAACGTTAGCATGCTAATCTACTTTGCGTTAACTGGACAGTTTTCCAAGCATTTCACGTTCAGGTTAACTTTAGTAAATTCTGTTACCTGTCTACTGACAATTCTATACACGACAGGATACACTGAGTGAGCTGACAACAAATTAATTTTGTTTTCTTACCTGCCGTTGACTGCAGCCCTTCCTCAAACAATAAACATCCAGTGAGAGACTGATGTGTAGAACGTCAGTCGACGTCTCTATGACCTCATGACGCTCTCTGTCCGCTAAAACCGTAAATTCTCTAGTAGATATACATTAACCGTGTGTGGAAGTTACTATAATCTTTGCAATATGTGTGCATGTTTTATGCACACATATACCAGTATATTTACACACATGTATGGCACAAGTAGGCACAAACTATAATTCAAGACAGGGCGGATTTCATTATTTTGGCCCCTCTGTCTTTGTAGTGTGTGCCAAACAAACTGTAGATGACTTTAACTAACATTTAACATTGTTCAATCACAAAAACTCAGTGTTTCCATGTTGTAGCTACTATAAAATGAATAGAGATTTATAATGATGAAGGTAAATATGTATCCTGGTTATTACAGATTTACACAACTGACTAATATTAGGTTATGAATACTTCATCTTAGTTTAGGTTATGTGTTGTCATGTCTATTATTTTTTTTTTCTAATTATATTTTTATATTTTGTTGTACACCACATCTGTCATATGATCATCTTAAAAATATTAGCTCACCATCTAATATTAGCTCTGAACATCTATTACCGTCTGATACATGACATTTCAGCAATGGGACAGTAACTGTAAGCTTCTTTGACAAATTATCACTGTTGTTTTCTACACTATGTGCATGCAGATAATAAAATTCTGTATTAGGTTATAATTTAGCATTTCTTTAAAAAAAACACTTTATGATAAGTTTCTAACTCTTTGTTACCTTATTTACTGCAGTTATGGTTGAAGGGTGAGGCACAAACTCTATGTGTTTTTTTTAGTTCTTTAATAGTATTTGAGACATTTGTGAATTAAACAACAGACAGTTAAATTAAGGTCACAAATACCTTGTAACAGCTCTGGATCACAGAGTTCACTCTGTTAGAAAACATGCTGCAACGACTTGTGTCTTTTGCCTATATTTATAATGAAATTGTTTAAAAATCATGTCACTTCACCTTTATTGTCTGCTAGAAAGGCACAAATAGGCTTTAAGCAGGACATGAACTTATCAACAGTCAAACATCACATTGTCCTGAAAACTCATACCTCTGTCCATTTCATTACTCAATGAAATAAAGGATCTTTTGAGTCAGAAATGGCTGACGTAAGGAGAAAGTAAGGGACAAAAGAAAGACACATTTTCATGAAGTGATTAATACAAATATTTAGACAGCATGATAATATGAACACAGGTGACACCTTAAAACATTAGATTTGCAAATTGCAGCATCTGACAGAAAAGCATGTTTTTTTGTGGTGGTTTATCTGTTGTTGATATGCAGTATATCCAGCAATATGAAGTATATTTGTTAACAACACATGAAACATAAAATGCTTCTGAAACAGTACAAAGGAAGTTGATACATTATTTTAACATTCTTCAGTCCTTGATCGTCTACAGTACCTACTTTCAAATGTCAACTAAATCACTAATATAACATAACAGATGATGGCTTATAATTACATTTGATAAGAATCACAAGTACAGATAGTGCAGATGAATGGATTTGTATTATAAAAATATTTTTACAGCATCTACTTTATAACATTTTCTATTTGTCCTATGAAAACTAATTTTCATCATAATAATGCATAACTTGTTCTCATTACATTCAGTGGCATACAGAGCACCTAATTCTATCAATATATATGAAGGTCAGTAAGGCATTGTACTATCCACAATGAGGATTCTTTGCCAGCACTGAAATACAGTATGTTCTGTTGGTTGAACAACTGATTTTACTGCACATGCAGGAAGTGTTTATGACACTAATGATAAGACTTCCACTTCAAAGCCTCAGCATGCAGAGACAAACAAAGAGGTTGAGATAAATAGGACCAAAAAATGACCTCATGTCCAGAAAAAAGTTCTTTGACTTCATCCTACATTTAATCTGCTTTTAAAAAATAAAATCAAAAAAACTTTTCTTTAGATCTTTTGATTCTTTAGAGCTGTTGTGCCATGAAGAAAGAGGCTTTCATCTTCACTCAGAAGCGGACACAGCCACTAGTTTCTTCTGGACTGTCAAAGTCGATTCCTTCGCACAGGGACTCCTTCAAGAAAAAGAAAATATCACTGACATTCACAAATTAATGCCTTATAGCAGCAAATCCTATTCGAGGAAACTAATAGCTTCCCAGTCGGCCCAGGGGTCTTAAGATCCTATTTGAAAAATTAGGTCATTATGTGAAGTGTGGTAAAACAGCCACATCAGTGGAGACTCTTCTTTAGCACACTCTCAAAAAGTGATTAATTATTAATCACATTCTGACCCTATGTATGATTAGCTCCAAATTATAATCTAGTACATTTAGTTTTATGCAATAAAAAGGAAATCAATACTTAATATATCAATAGTATGGCTACTTCTTTTCCATTTTATTACATATTGTGAAATATGTCTAGTTATGTAACAAATACTGTCATCAAACAGTATGATAGAGTGTTGTTGATAAGGCCGCTGAGATGAAACGAGGCTGATAACCGCTCTAATTTCAAAGTGCAAAGGTGATGAAAGGTTAGAGAAACCCAAAGACTGAAAAACCATAAAAAAGAAACACCACTGTGATAACATATTGGCATGGATTACTATGACATGAGTTGAATTATGGGAAAGAAAATGAGGGGCTGGCAACATATAAGTCTCCAAAATACTCACAGACAACCGATTCCTATCCGAGGCTGTAAGACAGGTTTGGAGAAAAGTGGAGAAAGAGAGAGATAGATAGAAATGTGGAGAAGGGCTGAAGCAATGTACCCACAAGGCAAGGCCAACAAACACAACACGTACAAATATGAATATGCATTTTAAAAATTTCTAGATCTGAATGTTTGTCACAACCTTTACAATGAGAATACCTGTATTGTTAGGAGGAAACAAATGTTCTCAAATTGTTTTAACTTTATTAAATGGAATCATCACTTTGGGTTTATAATGGTTATGTGCAGATTATGATGTGTACTATAACTGTACATTTTTATGACTTGCAACAAAATACAGTATGAGATATCTTTAAGATGTTTGTGTGTCTTTTGTATCCCATGAGGACAACTCATAAGGAGCTTTCCTCAGAAAAAGAATAGGCATGCTTTTCTGCATATTCAAGCTGGAGACAGCCCAGTGGTGAAGCAGAGGTCATGCAAAACAAACGTCTGGCTTTGAGAACAGACAGCCACAACATTAAAAGAGGGAAGTCCCCAATTCAGAACTCAAAACATGCCCTGGGAGAGAAAGAGAAAGAGAGAAAGAGATGGACTCCATGTACGTCATTTTTCAACACAGACACTAAATCATCGAGAGGATCCAAAACTGAGGCGAGGGAATGCCAAACACAGGGTTACAACTGGGGTGGGAGGTGACTGATTACAGCTGACGGTGACTGATTTAGAGAGGGAGCCTATGATTCTGTCACTAACTTGGCTTTGCCGTCCCTCTGGCATCAGAGCCGGTGGGGTGGGGGCAAGCGGTAGCCAGGGCTGGTTGCCCGCGCTGTAGAGCCTGGGACGCTTGACCTGGTCGTGACTGCACAAGGGAGTGTAACTATTCCGCCGCAGTATGAGAGCAGAGTCCTTCGGGATTTTACCCTGGTAGGAGATGAGGGGAAATACCGCAAGTGTTAAGGAAAAAGATCTGCGAACACACAACAGCTGGGACACCTGACCAGACACAGCCAAGCAAACTTGCTGTCTTCTCCACGTGGATCCACAGCAACAGGTTAAGACAACTAAAGCCTTTTTCCAACCATGTTACTCCACCACACGACACACAACAGTAATGAACAGTAACAGTTCAAACCCTGATCGCACAGGACAGACAGATTAGCACCTGCTTCAATCAAGATAGTAAACTTTGTAACAGGAAAAAGATTTAGGTGTGCTATATTTCAAAGCTCAAATATGTAAGCCTTTCATAAAGTATGTACATAATCTTTGAGCATAATATCAAGATGCAACCAGAGCAGTGGTAATGATTATATCAGCCAAGCAGGGTAGCATGATCAGCCACGGCTTCCATCAAGGTAAAATATTATAAAAAGTAAAAAATAAAAAAACTCACTTAACATTCAGTAGCTCACAGGTCAAGCTTTGCTGATTAGTTAAGGTTAAAGATTAAAGGAACAATAACAAAACAGGGATATAAGGAGAGGAGTCAAGAAAGCAAAGCCTCACATACAGGGAGGGGATGAAGATTGATTGCATCACAATTGCCTTGAACTAGCAGACACAACAAACAACAGCTTGTCAGACTTTAGATTAGATAAGACACTTTAGATTTTCGATGTAAGTGATTACAATGAAAGTGAACAATAAACAAATATTTTGCACATACAGTCAGATTTAACTGAACAATGCTGAATGTACATTAATGCAGAAATTAATTTTATTCAGCACAATTCAGAGCAACTTACAAGAGGTCGGTCTCGATGTGTGTTTACTGCCTCCACATTAAGATAAAACATTTCCACTTTACAACCTAGAGAAAAAAAAACATAGAATCATTTTTTTTTTTAAATGAAACTATGAGATGGAGTAAATTCAAGCTTCCTCTAAGGTAACGACCTACCATACGCAACAGGAGTAAGTTTGAGCACTGTGTGAAGCGGACATTTCAGGTAGGGTAGATCTTCTGGGGTGAGATGAAAAAGAGAATATAACATATCAGCGTCTACCTTGTGCTGTGTGTGTACTGAATAGATGTACATCTTGTTTTAATACCTGCACTTTTGTCCAGGAAGTAAGCAAGCAGACAGCGCATCACAGCCTGGTGGCAGATGACCAACACGTTGCCTTGTCTCTCTAACTCCATGATGACCGGCTCCAAACGCTGAACAAGATCCTGGTAAGACTAGAGAACCGTAAGACCGTAAAGTAATCCATGATTACAACTTCTAATGGTAGCTAAAAGGATCTGCAACAACACTGAAAGAGGGATGAAATAATTGCTGTTGAAGAAAACTGCTGGTCTGATGAAATGAATTGTCCAAAGTTTTAGCCTGACTAGACCGCTGACTAAGAAATTTTTTTTAAAAAATGGTAATTGTGCAAAACGGTGCGATAGGCGGAGTGGGTTGGGTCACCTCTCCCCCTGGGTAGCGATAGTGGTACTTGTCCTGGTCCCTCAAAGCAAACTCTTCAGGGAATGTGTTCTGGATCATCTCATAGCTCATCTCCTCACACACACCCTGGAAAAGGATGACAAAACATTCATCTTATATGTAAAAAAAAAAAAAATGCTTCAATACCATGAATGCACAATTTGCTTATAGCCAGCAAAGAGTTGATAAAACCATAAAACCAGTAGTACTTTGTTTTTTTTCCAGGCCTTTCATTTTCTTACCAGAGTCTTTTTTTAAGTTACTTGATAAAATAATATCTGCTTTTATCTTGAACAACAGATAAAAAAATATCCTCAAAACAAATCTTGAGAGTTTGATAATTGATGATGCTATCATTGGATGGCAAACATTGTTGTTTTGCCAATTTGGCTATCCACATTTCAGGATGTTGAAGGTTGTCTGGTCCTACACTCAATCTCTCCTTACCGCTGAATTTAAATATTCATCTAATCAACCCTAATGTTCAGAATTCTGAAATCACCGATTTCATTTGGTTCATTTGGTAAAAACTACAACATTTCACAATCTAATTTTTTTAGATACTTACAAGCCAGATGTTTTGTCAGTAAACATTATACTTCATTTCCGCTTTTCCTACTAAACTTGCCCTTTAGAGGACTGTTTAAGTCCTGAAACAAACCTTAACGATCATATCTCAAAGTTATATGATATTATTCAACACATGCATAATACTATTAATAATAATAACAACACAAAACTATAATAAAGATGAAAGTCATAAATAAAAGTCATATAAATATAAAATCCTTGAGGGATTATTTTGCCCAGATGTTCTTGAGAATACACAGACATCCTCCAGAATCAGCTGGAGGAAGTTTCTAGGAAAAAAGTTATATTTACTGCTCTGCTGCACTGTCACCATGACACTGGCTAGAAAAAAATAATCTTGATCAATGCATGGTTAATCAAGCAGTGATGTGACAAATTGAAAGAAACTTTTCATTCCTTTTTTTCTCATAGTGTAACTACAGGTGAAATGTGGGAGGTTAGACGTCAGGGTACTGACAGCATCGATCTCGTTGAGTATCTTCCACTGCTCATAAGGAACACCCAGCTCCTCCGCTGTCTGGATGGTTCTTCTCAGTTGGCTTGTCCACACCTTCAAATCTGACAGATTGTGCTCCTCAATGAAATTGCGCAGAGCATGTGCAAACTGGGATGTGAGAGAGACAGAGAGAGGTTTCCAATCATCGTCTGTTCATCATTTATGCATCAATCATTTTCATGGTATTTCAAGCTTTGTTAGATTCATGTTCAGTTGATAGAGACAAGAAAATGGGAAATGGAGGAGATTAAATGTGATAAAGGTCAGGACTCAGGTGTTCATAATATTTCAGTTACATCTCCCTGAGAGAGGTTTGTAATTGGGTTTTGAGAAGACACTGGCTTTGCAGTTCATAAAATGAAGATTATTAAAATCGTACCTGTTTGCCGCGAGGAGAAAGTTCTGAGTCTCCTCCGATGCGGCCTTCGACGTTGTGGTTGCTCTCTCCGTGCCGACACAGGTAGATGGAGTGAGAGTGCACATGGATATTCATGAGGTAGTAGACAATCTTGCTCTGGATGTAGTCCTGCACCCGGTTCACCAAAAAACGCCGGCCCACATTCATCACCTTGATAAAAGACAGGTCCCTGCAGGTGCCAAGGAATCATGTAGGTGACTCAAATGGTTGCTTACTGTCACCATCTAGTGTTTATTTTCTGAATTGCAAGCTGTAATTCCCCAGAAGAACATTATATGACAATAACTGCTTGGTTTACAAGTAATGGAGTGATCCAGTAATAAATGAAGGTAATCATGGCTTTTTTTCTATAACATCTATAAAGAGAAGCAGTAAGATTTGATCAAGTCTTACTTGTCATAATCATCAGGATCTAATGGTTGGTAAGTAACCTTGTAGCACTCGATTCGTTTGAGGAAGTCATCCATGACTCTCTCTCTGTGCCTCTCGGGGTAATCTGGACTTGACACTTTCACTTCCTGTCACAGTTATTCAACACATTCAAACAATGTGAGCAAGCATTACATAACACTGTCGAGAGCGTGGATATTAATAGATTATGGGTTTGACCCAGACAATAAGTCATAGTCAAACCTTAAAGTCCCATAGGTTACATAAGGTCATACCAGAATGTTTGCAGCAATGACTTCTGGGTCGTCACACACAGACTCCACAAAGAACACCTGTTAGAGAGAGAGCAGCTCAGTTAGAGAAGAAAATATGCTGAAGCTTACTGAAACTCTGTGCCACAACACACCATCATGCAGTTTCCTAGACAGAGATTAAAGATACCATGTGGAGTTTTCTTGTAAGCAAAGTTATGTTTACATTCAAAGTTGAACACAAAAACACACTGTGTGTATTCTAGACACCTAAAAAACATGTTGAGTGCATTTTCTTCCTCATGAAACCTGCACTGTTTACATGTTTGCTAGCTAGCAGTCATCTTCTTCCTTGCATTCCTTGTCACAATACTGCAAACTGTCAAACAGTAGCATAGCATACCCCTGGCAACAAGAAAGTGTGTGTTGTATATCTAAATCTACTTTTGCATGAAAAATCATGAATCTTCAAAAACCAGCAAGACTTATTAGTTTCTGATGAAGTTAATCAGCTTCATGCAAAAGAAAAGTTGATGTCATAGCGCATTGTTGTCTAATACATCAAAATGTTTTGCCACTACAGTCTTAATTGATCTGGTATGGTCATTAGCTTATGGTGGCTAACGTTAGCAAATTTTAGATTGACACTTTGTAACTGACATTAATGAACATGTTCACTGACTTTATGAATCTTTTTCGACTTATACTCCTGTTAGACTACACTTAAGTATATCACAGATACACAGCAGCAAAGTAACTGCCTAAAAGAATTCAATGTGCCGCTTTCTTCTAAGTACCACTTGTGGCCACTGTGGCCGCTGTTCAGCAAAAGTTATGAAGACTCACTTTAAGTAAAGACATGTATGTTTAAATATCAAAGTCCATTTTCCACCAAAGCCCAAGAAAGAACAGGTAAAATAACAAATGATGACATACATTTTGAAAAAAACTCACCTTGAATGCATTCTCCTTCACAAAAGCTTGAATAAGATCTCGCCGCTCTCTTGTTGTGTTTGTTGCATCAAAAACCTAAAACATAAAGAAAATAATTCTATGATTTATGATGAAATGTTTTTAGGACAGTTCCGGATTAAGACTGTCCTTATGCCAGATGTGTTTCTGATCCGGATATTTGAAAGCTTTTGTGAATGAGCCGATACAGAGACACACGGGCACAGACAAGAGAGACAGATGGACAGAGAGGCAGAGAGAGGACTCACTGCAATCTGACCTCCCTCCACCGTCAGGTACGCCCTCACATCCTGCAGAGCTACCAGAGCGCACTGCCTGCAGGAGAGAAAGGAAACACGGCAATAGTCTTAGAGCCTCTGTTTGCTCTTATTCACTGAGATTTACATCATGTGTGTATTGTATGTGATAGAAAATGTAACTAATTAAACAGTATTACAAGTATTATATTGCAGTTTGTATTGAAGTCCTTGATTCTGATGATGTTTTACAGTAGCAGTGGTTACAGTAATCCATAGACCTGATCAGGACTATTTCTTTGGTAGAAAAATGATATATTTTGGTTGTTTTAGTGTAACTGGAGAGCAGATGAGTGGGATTTACTGAACAGAACAACACAACATTGTGCCAAGTCTAAATGTTCCCATTAAATAAGCCTTCTTGCCAACAGTAAGAAGATTGATACCACTCTACTATTTGAGAGAGACATCAATCTCTTCTAATCTCTGCAAGAAAGCATTAAAGTGTATTTCACAAAATGTCGATCTATGCCTTTAACTCCTCCCAGCTGCTACTTCAAAAAGTGAAAAGACAAACTTTTTGAAGCCTATTTAGAGCTTCTGTTTGACCCAGGTTGGATACTCATGCAACACCCTGGAGGGCTTGAATCAGTTTCGGAGTGACAGCGGCAGCTTGTTTTAATATCTAGGTCAGAATTCAACACTGAGAAGCTGTCAAAAGCCTGTCATGATTTTCATAATGGCTGTGCACCACAAGCAACCTTTCAATTACTACCGCTGGACAAGATATGAGGTTAAGGGACAGTTATATTCTTTATTCATCTTTTTGGAGAACTCAGCACTGATTAACACTTGATCTGATTGCAAACTGGTAGCCACAAAGATTTGGTGGTGATACTTTGCCATGTTTCAGTGTGTGCACATGAACTACAGATCAATACCAGTCTAAGGTAGGATAAGCACTGTGCTGACCCAGGCTGAGTAAAAACCGTTGGCCCAAAAACAGCTTTGTCACTGATGCAGGAGTGGAGGCTGTAGAATACCAAACAGACCCATGTTGACTGGGAGAAATGGGAGACACTCGTAGAGAAAGGATGCTACTGCTTCCCGTACTGGTAGATATTTGATATGTGATGATGATGTGTGATGATATATGAATGTCCTGTATAATGACTGTACAAGTGGAAAACTTACTTCCTTATTTTCATGGCCTCCTCGTTGTCGTGGCGGAAGAAATCATAGGATTTGTAAGCTCTGACAGCCTCTCTGCGGTACACGCCCAAGTTAAACACTGCAAAATGACCAAATGACATTAAAACTCTGCCCTGTCATTAGTCAAATAGGTTTATAAAGATCTTACAAGCAATTGTAACGACTATAATTCAACTGCTCCTAAGTTAAGCCGCCTTTTCTGAGATACTCTTTCAAATACTTTCCAGGGATGTTATGGTGGACATGTATATTCAAATGTATTTACTGTATGTCAAATACAAATATATAAATGTAATATACAATATCACACTATCACTACGCTCTGATTTCATAACTCTCATCCATTTTATACTCCAAGCAGGTTAAAGCCAACAGTAACAAACGATTGCCAATTTATTTGTTTTGGACCAAACCCAAGCTCTAAATATAACAACAAATTCTTCTCCAGATATCTATAAGCTTGTTTGAATGTCCTTTAAATAAACTGCTAAATAAAGTAATACAGTTTGTAGACCACAACATACTGTACTGCCATTTGAAATAAGACAAAGTAAACTTCTGAGTAACCTTTTCTTCCGCTAAACATTTTCCAGATGTACAGTTGGGTTAAATTGAAGGACACTGACAAGGAAATAAAGGATTTTTCACACGTGTCATGTTCTACCTTTGGTTGGGACTCCTATCCAATTGAGGTAACGTGTGAGTTTCTTTGACATGTAGGTCTTCCCTCTCGCAGGCAGGCCTATCATTACGATCATTGTTGGAGAATTTGTCATATAGGAAGCCCATGCTACACAGGAGACAGACTTATATTAGTTATGCACTTAGCTAAAAGTAATACAGAGTTGTATGAAAATAATGTCTGGCCCGCCAATGTTAATCACCTGCATTTAAAAAAAAGACAGGAACAAAGTAATAAGTTATGTGAAGGCTAGTAAAATTAAGCAGATGTAAATTTACTGCGTCTTGTACAATTTCAGTGGAAAGTCAGGCTGTATTTCAACATAACCAATGAAAACACTGCATCAAAAGTTCATTTTGACATTAAGACAACATCACAACTGGGCCGTGTGTGAGCTGGACAAGAATAATTCTCTTTTTAGACAAAAATAATGTAATCTTTGTATTGGGATCAAAGGGATAATGAGAAGAAGAAATGTCCTGGGAGAAAAGAGTCATTTTCCTAATAACAGTGGAAGTGCCAAACCACAGAAGGGGTCACACTGTGTATTTTTGTATCAACTGGTCATACTTTATGTTATTATTTCCCTAGAGAGTTTCACTCTTGTGGAAACTGTCTTTCATATATTGGAGCCTAAATAAAGGAGCTGCTGAGTCACTCACAGATGTGATTTAGCAACAACTTGTGAAGTCAGTACACAAAGATCTTATGTTACAAGTGCACCTGTGGGTCCCTTAAAGCAGCCATGCAGAAGAACAAATCTAATTGTGGGGAGGCTTGGACTTTACTTACAGCATTTCTTCTCATTCATTCTCAGGTCTGTTTTCTTGGCTTCTGCTGAGTTTGCAGAACCATTGTCTCTCTGAGTGCTGGACATGTTGAAAGCCTTGTTTGAGCCTTTAAGTCAAAATCAACTCTCCCTCTATCAGAGGGACATTGTCCAAGCTGGTCTGAAACAAGAGACATCAAACATACATGCAGCGTGTTATCTCTCCATTATGCGTCTGACAGAACTGAATCTTGTGCACAAATCTGTGGCTTTTCTATGAAAAAAAAACAAAAAAACCCCCAAAAAACAAAAAACGTGTTATGGATATAGATATGTATGTATCCCTGGCAACATCGACTGCACTCCAAGAATGAGGAGAAAAGACGCTGCCACATCATCTGTTCATTCATGAAAGGAAAAAAAAACAAAAAAAACACGCACCTTGGCATAACGCGCAATATTTCCAAAGCCGCATATGAGTATGAGCAAGACAGGCGATGCAACACTAAATCAGAGATGACATTTAATAACATAATCCACATGAAACACAATCCATGCAGCACGCATTTTCACAGCATCACATTCAGCTTTTTTATTCATTTTTTTTTTTTTTTTACCTAGTCAGGGGGCAAAAGAGGAGTCTTGACAGCCAGAAATGTCTCAGCGGACGCCGTCGGACACCGAGCCCGCAGCGATCTTCAGATCAAGCCGGACCGTGAATTTGCGTCCGCAGCTGCGGCCGGAGGAGCCAGTGTGGTCGGCCTGTCCTTGGCGCGGAGGTGCCTCGGCCGGCTGGTGTCCTTCCAAGTTGGAGGTGTGCCTCTACGTCATTTTTTTCTTACCGTAACGTTGATAATAGATGTAGCATGCGTCAATTCACAGCCCATTACCACTTATGGAAAGTCCCTGAATACAAAAACACAAAGGCTCTGCAGAAGTCTTTGTACAAACCAGCGTGTAATGTGAGAAGCATGATAAAAACTGATGTAAACATATATGGATGAAAAACATGTTTTATTCACCTCTATCAAACATTTCCTTTAAGCATAACTATACCCTCTTTGCATAGTTATTTTATTCGACAATGGTCCGCAATACAAAAAGGCAGATAGTGGTCAAAGAGTCATGATACAAGTTTAAGCGCTAAAACAGAACGCCAAATAAATAAAGACAATCTTGCAACTTACAATGTTTCCTCTTTAAATTGTACAAAAAGGTTGAAATCTGGGTTGAGTCCTATGGAAATTAATTTAATACAGCCGGTCACCCAGTTTGATTTACTGGCTTTGATAACACATATCTTGTTTTACAGTTAATTGTACTACACTGATGAGAAACATCAGTGGATAAGACTAAATAAAACTATCTACATTATTGACATTAACTAATTTACATCTCACTTTTGTGTCCAAACATCTGTACAAGACACACTTAGGAATCAGGATGCCACAGAAGCCTCACTGCTATATTTAACCACATACTGAGGAACATTCAGGGGTCAAAGGTTAGGCACTGGGTTAGTGGCTGATGGAAACTGTGTGTTGATACACCAGCTCGGCAGCCAGTAATGGTGTGTGAGCGATTGTCAGAGCACCTCAGGCTTATGACCAACAGATGAAACTCAGAGACAGTTGGAAGGCACAAACATTGAATACACTGTCAGTAGGTTTGCACACTTTTTGTAGATGAGAGGCTGTCTGTAGCAGACACAGGGAGCTTCTGGTCTCCGTGTGTCCGACTGTTTAGTGGTTTTCGCTGTATTCACATTAAGACTTGATCTTCCACAGCTGGGGAAATAAACAGAGGAGATAAAACTTTAATTAGAGAAAGTTCACAGACATTTTACAGAACACAAACACATAATCACAGTGCACCATCGCCTACATTGGTACTTCTGTCACTAAATATTAAAAAATACCACTACCATAAGCTCTAAAGCTCACTAATTAACATGTTATATCTCTTCTGTTTAATCTGTCTCCAGCAGAAATGTATAAATGACAAGTTGTGATTAATTAGTCAGCTTTAGAAGTTCTTTTTTAACTTTGGGGAGATTCACTGTCTTCATTGAGGGAACGTTGATGCTTGTCAGTGTACAGCACTTATAATTTGAGGTACCACTGAAAAGCACTTTTTAGTTGGTGCATCTTCTCTCCTTTCAAGTCTCAATATGCACAATGCCAGCTTGTCTGCCAGATGGCCCCCGACCAAAGCAAGAAAATCAGGCTACTAACGACCCCGACACCTAGAGGGTAACATGCAACTATAAATGGAAAATCTCATAAGCAGCATTTAAGGGCCACTCGAGCGATTTATTTTTATTGCAGTTCCACGGCAGAGAGACTCACTCTGATGTTGAAGCCGAGTACGTCGCTGACCACGGCGGACACGGCGGAGAGGATGACCACTCTGGTGATGTTATAGATCAGAGGGTTCACGGTCAGACCCAGAAGTCTGAATGGAGTATCCAGCTCCTGGAGGAGGGAGGAGGGAATATCACACAACATAAAGCATCATTTTTATGTGGAATTGTAATTTAAATGTTATTCTTTGGAGATTCTTTTTGCATTTGTAAGAGCAATCTTATATTTTTAGTTTATTTTGCAATTTTCTTGAATTAAAAACTACAAATGGACAACTGTTACACAGGACATTTTTTAATCGATAGATCAAACAAATCTTAATTTGGAGTAGCTTTACATTACTGAGCGTATTACATGCACTGTGCAGCTGTATTATGCAGTAAGGTATAAATATAGGGTCATGACTTTGTTGTTGTTGATACTTAAATGACCTGGTTTAGGATCTGGGCAAAAACTTGATTGTCAAAACTCTAAAATATGTGCTTAATCAAATCTAGAGTGAATTAAACTTATTAAAATGTGCTAGATGTTCATTACATTACACTCAGAGACACTTAAGACAGAGAATTTGGGGGATAAATCCCAAAGCAAATTGACAGTAATAACAACATAACTGTATGAGATAATTTCATTTTCAACTGGGAAACCAGGCAGTAAAACAGCAAAGTTAAATTCATGCTTACCTTCATCAGTTTTGTAGCTAGTTTCAAAACATTGTTCACGATGTTGAGTTCTTCTTTCTTATTGGGCTTTTTCTCCATCTTCAGATACAAGTTGATCTGAAACCAAGAAAAGTTTCACATAATTTTACAGTAATTTATTTAAGCCTGCATTAAATTATAATTTGATACTAACTGTGAATCAGCTGACAGTGTAATGTCAGAGGGAACCCACTGAAAAAAACATGTGTTTTACAAACCTACCTGCTCAGTGAGCAGCACTGAGGAGTTACTGTATTTGTAGTTGGTCTCTGAGCCCAGCGTGGCCAGCCGCAACAGAAAGAGGATGAGGGAGGAGCACCACACCAGCAGCTCCCAGTTTGTCAGAGACTCTAGGAATGTCTTGTGGCTGTGAAGAAGCTGTGGTAGAGCAAAACCAACAGTCTTTATACTTCGGCGGCACTTTGCTAGACTTTTTTATTTGAGTTTGTGTTTTTATCTTGATCCAGGTTGCTGTCTGCACAACATTATTTAATGTTCTCTAAACAGACCCGATCTGTTCCAGCAGATATGACTGACCTGGGCACAAATGATGAATGAAATGGAAAGTGCTAAAAGGAAGATAGTGGAGACAATGACATCGACGGATCGCTGCGGCCCTCGTCTCTGCAATGAACAAGCGACACGCCGTTACAGACAAAAAGCAAGTCCATGACAACCCTCTAGTGGTGAAACAATGTACAGTAATAAATTCACAAGGGGAATGTTTGTTACAGCAGGAGAATACACACCCTGAGAAAGGAGCGTAGCGACAACCACATCTTTATGTTCTGCACCTTCTTCAGTCTGAAATGAGGGACCTCGGATTTCTTGGCCTTGCGAGCTGAAGTGAGGTGACTGAAATACTTGGCGAATAAGAGTCTCTGTTGGGAAAACATGGACGTACATTGTTACACATGCAAAACACTTGACAGAGTTCATCAGTCCTGCAAAGAAGGATCTCTTAACTTTTATTGAAAGATCAGAGATGATGGAGAGCAGGAGAATGTTTCATTCAATTAGGGATGCGACTAACAATTATTTCCATTATCAGATCTATTGGCATTTTTTTCAATAAATAGATTGATTATTTATCATATAAAATATATTGTTTTGGTCAACCACCAGTTCAAAAACAGGAGATATCCAATTTTCTGTCGATTAACTGATTAATTGACTCATCCTATCAGCTCTTCATACAAAACAAAGTCACCGCTCACCTGTTTGTATGTTCTCTCAGCCACACACATCATGAAGAAGAACAGTCCTGTGAGACAGACTCTTTGCACTGTCGTGATGAAGAAGAAGATGTAAGCCTGGGCGTCAGGCGGCCCCACTGCCATTTCTAACAGTTCCGTCGGGGACAGGGAGCTGACGTTGGACCTGTCCAGATGCTGAGCCAAGTGGAAGGCGAAGGGAAGCAACGCCAGTGTTGCGGTCACCAGCCCACCAAACATGAGGTAACCCACACCCTGCTCCACTAACTTCACCTGTCAACAAGAGAGAGACAAAGATGGAGACAGATGGACACATCTTGTCACACTGAGACGTTTTTATGCTGATGGAAGTATCAGTCTTAAAGTGTTTCTTGACTACTCAGTCAGTCAGGCTGTGTAGACTGTGTATAATTTTGCAGTTGTCTACAAGTGATTATGTCTGTCAGTCACCTGAATGTTCCACAGAACAACTCGGTATCTTGGTCATTGTCACGGTCACAGGGTTGTCATTTGTCAGATTGATTTGTTGTCAAACAGCAAGAGGGTGGGTCTTATCTTAAATGAGCCTGTCAGAGGGCAGATTGTCAGGGAGACAAAGAGAAGAGGAAGAGAGTAGAGACAGGAACCAGTGAGTGGCGTGCTGCTGACAGAGAGGAGCCCTTTTGTAAAACAGTTTCTGTCTCCGTCTCTTTGTTAGCATAGACCGAACTCTGTGTCACTCTGGCCCCCCGACCACATGGTGAATGAGAGAAGTGCTGCAGAAAGCAAGTTGAGATCACAGTGATGTTTTCACATGCATCCTTTCTTGTTATTGGCAACTGAATAAAGACAATGTTATGGACTGTTAGCAGTTGGTATAACTGTATGGAGTGATAATTAAACCTGTGCTATGACATTATCATGTAAAATGTGACATCCTATTTTTATCTTTATCCGCTTTAGTTTGTCTTTCAAGATTGCAGACTTTGTAATTACAATATTTATTTATGTATTTAAAAGTCAGCACTGCAGTGCTTCAGCTGTGACAATAGTTTGCTTTCAAACATCTATATTATGCTGCACAAGCTGTTTAATACAAGACAACAGTCTTTATCCTGAAAATCTACTCCAACATGAAAAAAAAAGAAAATGTGTACCCGTGTAAGGATGATCCCACTGATCTCCAACACTGACATGTCTGCTTTTTTACACTCGCCCTGCTCCCATATTATAGCGCTGACACGGTCCTTGGATGGGTGACACGCCTGAAGCCAGGACAGCTGGTGCTGCAATCAAACACAATCGATAACATTCAATTATTTGGTGGTTTCTATGTGTAAAAAATGAGCTAAAATCTGATTATAGGAGAGGATTATGAATCTGAAACACAAAATCATGCCAGCAACAAGTTGTTTCTCCTTTGAATTTAATAACATCTTCTGAGATTTTCTCTCAGATTGATTATAAATCCAAAGACAAAACAAGTTGAAGGTGATTATTAAAGATTTCTGGTGATCTTACTCCCGTGATTCCTTGCTGTAGGCTCTCATCATCACTACTCGGAGTGATGGTTTGCGGGAGGGTCATGCCGGCGTTGTACCTCCCGTTCCCCTCGCTGTCACTGCTCCCCGTGGAGGCGGAGTCAGGTCCTTGGAGAAGCTCCTCCCACATCGTGTCATCAGTGTCAGAGGCTGGACGGGAGCCCACGCTCGGCCTGAGACGCTCCACCTCACGTGGTTTCATCTTGATGGAAGCCCCGCTCCCTTCCTTTTTTCCAAACACCATTAAAAAAAAAAAGAAAAACACAACATATGGAAATTACATATCTTACTCTAGTTTTATCTGTTTGTACTATTAACATACAGTGAAACATTAAGGTCTACCTGAGGTCTTATTGTGGCTTTGGGGCTTGACTTTATATTTCTATTTCTAACAGATGGTGCAGATGCTGGCTGGGTTGTAGCAGGGTGTCTCTCTTGATGAGGTAGTGGACGAATCACTTCCACTGGTTGCATCATCTCCTCTTCCTCACTAGACAGCTCGTCTGATGCGCCAAACCCTGACTTTCTTTTGTTCTGCGAGAGAATATCAAGAGACACGTATTTCTTACAAATATTCTCCAAAATGTGCACAAATATGACAGATTTTCAAGACTATACTACGGTGTTATATGATGCAACTTTTACAAATGTGTCTCAAGCCTGTTTATTATTGATGCATTTTTCAAATTAGTTGTAACTTTTAAAGAAATGGTCATGAAATTAATAAACTACATATCAACACTTAAAATGTCTTTTCCAAAAGTTGAATGACATTTTGTTTTTCTAGTCCAACATTTTTTTTAAATTTCCATAGTCCTACACATCTCCCAGCAGGCCAACAGACCTACTTAATAAAAAAAGTTGCTGAGATGTACATGTTGTTCAAACCAGCAGTTAGAGTAGAAAGACCTTGAGGCTAGAACAGCTATGAACACTATTTTGGACGACAGGAGGTTGACAAAATAGCAAAACCATCTGACAATCTACTGAATTGCAACACAACAACACTGTAAGTAAGCACTAGCTTTATGAAGGTTCTAATATTTATTGTAAGCTCTAATCACAGTCGAGGAGAGTCATGAACTTCATTAAAGACACAGGTGCTCGTCTTTATCTTTGCTATATTGGTGCCATTTATCAGCCAACACTGAGATATATTAATATTTGAGTCAGTCTGTCTTTCAAAAGATGACACAGCAAACAAAAAAATACTTTTGAAGATATTAAAAACCAGCAGTTGTTTTAACTGTCAAGACTGACATTTAAAATCTACTATTCACAGCATGTGACTGACAAGTTTGTTTCATTCGGCGGCACTGAGATTGACTAGTGAGACTGTACCCTCCTCTCCTCGTTTCTGTATAATCGCTGGCTTTCTTCAAACTGCCAGGGCCCCTGCTGTTCTGTGTCCCCGCTGTCATTCTTCTCTTCAGTTTTTTTCTGCCCTCTGCCCTTCCTTGGCCTGAAGGAGACAGAAAGACAAGAGATGGTAGGTACAGCAGACACTGTAAAATCAGCTAAAACCACAGGAGTGGCAGCATTATTAAAAATACCTGAGATGCTTTATAGCAGAAGTTGATTAAAAGTCTTTGGGTCTATCTTGTGTGCTTGATGTAGGAGTTTATGCATGTGCCAAGAAGGTGAGAGTGTGTTAGTGAAAGCAAATGTGTAGTGCCTAACAATGAGAAAACCACCTCCTTCTGCGTGCAGGGCTGGTGGAGGTGCTGCTGGCAGCTGGACTGCCTGAGGGCCACCGGCTGGACTCAGTCGACACAATCTGGCAGTGCACAGTACCCAGCAGCAGCATCAGACACATGGGCCCGAACACCTCGCTGGCACTCGCCCCAGGGACCTCCAAGTACAGCACCACTGCTGCCACTGAGGGGAGCAAAACATTTGGCAACAGCAAACAAAACGGGTCTCTCAGGGGAGACATTATAACAGAATTTATGCCTTCTAAATGAGGTCTTTCTGTGTTGCTCAGCTGTGATGGGATATTTATTATGTAAACTGACAAATGGAGACACTGCAAGGATTAAAGCTGTATGAATGTTTTTAATTATTTATATTTAAGTAAAATTGGAAAAACATAGAATTTGAACAGCATCCTGCCCACTGAATATATCAAGAACCATGATATATTTATTTCCTTTAGAAAATCTACAAATCATTTAGCACCTGTTTGAAGGATTTTTACTGCAAGAGTGGCAGCAGTAGTAATGTTTTAATCTCTTTATATATAGTCTGAGGTATTATTTGAAGAACTACACACACTCAAAATATCACTGTTGCAATAAAAGTATTTTTAAGGAACTGCTCTGTTTAAAGTGTGCAGCTTCTCTTTCTACTTTATTAGTTAGTTTTAAAAACCATTACTAAATGTGCATGTCATGGTTGTTAAATCACATGCATGCTTGCTAAAAGCATCACAGATTTGGCTTGTTAGGAGATGTTTTTTCCTTCCTAACCTCTTTTCCAAGAGATGTTTTAATGACATCTTCAGAAAAAGACAAGAATGAGCAGAGCTGAAATCTTTTGTGAGAATGAAAAATGTCAAGACATAACATTATGAGTCAACTTTACCTTAAACTCTCACTTACACTATGTATACAACGTGTATCCTCTACCCTGTACTTGCACCCCGATTCATGTGTCTTTATGTAAATGTTTAAACTAATAGTCAAATTTAGGTCGATCAAATTTAACGTATTTAAATTTTCAGCACAAGTGTGAATGAAACTTAGAAATGGTGATCAAACCTTGCATGAAGTAGAGCACGAGGATACATGAGGAGATGGACTTGGAGGTCACATGGATCCACCACTGGAAGAAGAACGGGAACAGCAGCACTCGGACCAGACCTTTACGAGTCAGAGCTGTCCAGGGACTCTCTGGTTTGGCTTTGCTGAATGTGGATCCTGCGGGGAGGAATGAGACCATCTCTCTTACACAGGTTCATTGAAACTATTGTAAATATGACCATGAAGACTGAAATATGTAGACTTTCATGTTATTTTACTTTCAGTGAAACAAGACGGGAAATTTGACTGAAGTAAACAAAACATACAAATGGAACATTACAGGAAATAAAGGCTTATATAGCTCATGCGTGAGGTGAATTGATATCACAGAGGAGGCAGACAATTCACTGTTTTGCTGTGTGTTTGCAGATGTTGGCGAATGTATTTGCTACTAAACAAAGTCACGACAGGTGGAGAACTACTCTTCGTTCACTCTCACCTCTTACTAAATCGACATCGATGAGGTCTGACTTGATGTGACCTGTCTTTTTTGGTTTGCTGTCCAAACCCTACATGAATGACAAGGAGTGCTTCGATTTAGTAATAATGCACAGCATAAATACAAAAACATTGATTTCTTTGCAGAGATTTTTTTAAGTGTCTTACATTCAGATCCGCCTGCCCCAGAGACTTCTCCCAGACTTGTTGATCGTAGGCCCCGATCTGTAACAACAACATCACTTAAAATCCTTTAAATTAAGCACTACAGAGGATTTTACTAAGAATTTACAGCCCCTATTTATGAACTATTACTGTTTTCCTGTGCAAAATATGGGAGGAGGGAATGGAAATGTATAGGAATAGCTGCAGCACCTGATGACTGACCACTGCAGCACAGAAAACTGCATTTAAAATTTAACATCTGAGAAAAGCAAGTGTAAAATCTATGAGCTGTTTTATCAGACACGCACAGAGAGACTATCAAGGTCAAAACAGAGAGAGAGAGAGAGAGAAATGGAGAGACTTTGAGTTCAGGCAATAAAAACACTTTGCTGCAGCAAATTAAAAAGATATATTATAAAGTTACTTTACAGGAGCATCGCATTCAACACACGGTTGTACGTGCTTTTACCTCTCTGTTTCCCCTCAGTGGCCCTCTGCTCATAGAAGCTCAAATCTACAGTATGATTGAAGCAGTTCAGATAGGGTCTTTTATATTATTGCTTATCTGTTTGCAGCAATAATCTAGACAAAGGAGTTTAAAAGCTTTAACAAAAATCTCCCACATTGCTCAACAATCTTTTACTTGAGCAACTTGAGACTATTTATCTTCCCTTGCAGGATGAGTACACACCTGCAGCTGCAAAAGTGTTTTCTTTGTTAAACAAATATTGCAAGTTCAGCAACAGAAAAAAACAACAACTTTCTTTTGCACTGCACTGATTTCCAGACATGTCAAACAGGTCGTGTTTAAGACACGTATTGACTTGTGCCAGGCATCGGAACATATTGGCAGTATATGCACATCAGATGAACTGGGGTTGGGCTCGTAAACTGATTTTTAAAAATCGCAGTGAGGCAAAAAATTTCACCGCCCTGGCAGTAGGCATAGTAAATATCCTCCTATGTTTCCACCGGTCTTACCTTCTCTTGATACCAGGCTATTCTGGCCATTGTCATTTGATGCTGGAACCAGTGAACCCAGAGTCAGGTCATTTCACAGAGAGCACAGGAAAGGGAGAGGAGGACTGGGCAGAAATCCAGTTTTGTTCACTAAACAGAAAGAAGCACAGCCACACTGACATAACATATAACATTTTTAAAAAATTATACTCAACAAAGGAGACTAAACGTTGCACTTAGCTGCAACAACATAGCTGTTAAGTAACCTGAAGGAAAATCTTAACAAGGTAAACGGTAGCAAACGGTAACCGTTAGCCTCCCCCGTTAGCAAGTAATCAAAGTAACGGTAGTTAACTTACCTGAAATGAGAGAGTACGGCTCGTTTTGGCACAAATTGGAAGACACTTTTAGGTAATCATCACAAAAACGATGACTGGTCGATAAATACTTTTTTGTCATCAGTTTCAGGGGCGTTGCAGCGTCTTGTTGTCAGATGGGGCTAACTACTGGTTAGCCGCTGTGTGCTTCACCTCAACTGACACTTTTTGACGCGAATAATGTCTTACAAATGTTGCATTTATAGACGATTTTCTTCATACGTATATGGCTAATTACCGATATGTTTACTTCTGGTATTCTGAATCTCACTAACTTCACTTTTGTTTAACATTTGGCTCAATCTTCCGCTTCCCTTTTCCGGGATTTGTGATTTTACTTATCATGTTTTTTCCCTGAGCGATGTTTTTCAGGCAGCGTTTGTGCTCACCCGGGCTGCGTCTGTGCTCTAAAGCCTTCTCTCTTGGGTAAGATTGTTAGAAAATAAACTGCTACCATTACCCAGAACATCACATCGACAATTTAACCTCTACATTTTCACGTAAACAGTTGACTGTGAAAGCCTACAGCGCAGTAATGGAGGGAAAGTGCTGCCTGAGAGGCTTTACTCAGGACGAAAAAAATACATGTAAATCTGGCTAACATTTCAGCCAATCAGAGAGAAGTATGAGAAAGACCGATAGAGATGAGATAGTGATGACTATAGCGCTTCAACTAATCATTATTATTTTTTATTATCGATTAATCTGCCGATTATTTTCTCGATTAATTGGTCAAAATATAGTGAAAAATGCGTATCACATTTTCCTAAAGGCCAAGGTGACACCTTCACATGGTTTGTTTTGTAGCCACCAACAGTCCAAAAAACGAAAAATATTCAATTTATAATCACAAAAGACAAACAACATCGTGAAAATACTCAATACTATAATTAAGGAGCTGGAATATGACCATAACTATTAATTGATAATCAAAATGCTTGATGGTATTGATCCTCAATAATTTTCTGATTGACTAATTGTGTCAGCTCTACTGATGATGAAGATGAAGATGAAGACAATGTGTTTTGCTGCTGGTATACAGAATGACCACACTGCAGTTACATACACCACTATATTTATGATTTTGATGGAAATATACTGTATATATCAGAAAACCCCCTGTAACACCACTACAAGATACTACTTTCTAAAGGGTCCATTGCTTAGCTAAATGACAGTGATCCGTGCACCAGTGTTCAAAATGATATGGTCTGATCAGTTGACAGCCTGTCGAGATGGTGAAAGAGTCATTTGTCATTCGACTCCTGAGTGTCCGCTGATGGTTGGTCTTGCTCAGCTGCACACGCGATCTTCGCCTTGACCTTCTTGTTAGAGGAAATGATAAAATAGGGGCTGAGAGAGGCATAACAGGAGGAGAAGAACACTCTCATATCAGCCACAACCGGTGACACCTTGGCCACCGTGAGCATGTAGATCCAGATCACGTTGTCAATCCCAAAGAAGACCACATACAGAACTACCAGGGTGACCACTGTTTTGGCTGCTCTGGTCTCTGCCCCACCACCCTGAGAGCGACGGATGCTTCTCACCTGGCGGCTGTGGCGGTGGAGAAGCAACAGGATGTAACCACTGGAGCCCACCATCAGGGCAACAAAGACAAAATCCCTTCCAGAGACTGCCACCCCATTAATCACATAGGACAGGTTGTCTCTGAAGTCCACATGACAGAAGCCCAGGTTGAGAGTAAAGGCAGGGACGGTGCCATTACGTGGAGCCATAGAGAAAAAAGGGGCTGCGATACAGATGGCCATGTTGAGGAGCCACAGTCCTGCAAAGGTGGGGAGGACCAAGGAGGGGAGTGCGGGCTTCAGCCTGGACAAATGGGGCCCAGCAGGGGCGATGGTCACTGCCTGAAACACGCTGAGCATGCAGGTGATGCAGACTGACAAAGCCCGGCCAATACGGTAGGCGTAGATCACGACCTTGCAGCCCGGATCATTCAGCAGGTCCCTCAGCCCAAACACAGTCATGGTCTGGGGGACGCAGCGGGTCAGCAGCAGCATCAGGTTGGCAAAGGCCAGGTGGCACAGGATCATGTCCACAGGAAGGAGCTTGGGCTCAGTATAAATGATGTGGGCATACGCCATCAGCACCACGGTGTTCCCCAAGATGCCCATACCTGTTTGTAAGAGGAAGGAGACCCCTTTGATGGTCACACACAGATCCATGACATCAAGGCCTGCACCGCATCATGTTTTGCAAAGCAGACAGAGAATCAAATCTGTTATAAATACACACCACATAACAAAAATCTTCCAAGTTGGTCACATTAAGTTACATGAACACCTTATTCAACCAGATAGCCTAAATATAATCCATTGTTTCTTGGATGTCAGTGGAAATGATGCTCACCTGAAAGTTGCAGATGACATGTAAAGTCTGTTGTGTTAATAGCCCACTTTATACAATTTATAGTCTTCGATGCCCTTGGAGATCATTGGCCAACATTGCTGTGTTCAGCCTGAGTTCAGAGTTTGGAAAATTAAAGCTACAAAATAATAGTCTCAGAGGGCAAGCACAGCACAGCACAGGGAATACCATTGAATTCCAGCTTTCTAATGTGACATCCTAATCATCTTCACAATATTCACCACTTTTTCTTCAAGGACAGAAACAAAGGAGTAATGTTTTTGCCACATGGATTTCCAGCTCAATATATAAATAGCAAGAAAAGATGACTGTAGCGGGATGATTTAGACCTAGAGTGGATTTTCTGTACATTTGCGATGTCAAATTTCAGACAATTGAGTCTGCAAATTAACCTTGTTTTTGTTTTTCTTAATATGAATGAAGGTGATCCAAACTATACATCAACACAGCATTCCAGATTAGTTTTAGGCTTTAGTTTTGGGAAGTTTTTCATCATCATAAATAGTAATTGAGCCGCCTTAGGTCACATGAATAACATATGTGAATTCTTGTGTGTATTCTCAACTTGAGTGGTATTTCCATTTACTTAAATTCCACATGTCAGTCTTCAGTTTCTAAAGAAGGAAACACGTCACGTCAGTCTTCTTAAGTATTATAATGCTATTTCCCTGTGGAGTTAAGAAATAGAGTTTAAGCAACCCCTGCAGAGACAACCGTATGCGGTTATTGTTGATGCAAGAGCAGCCTGATGATGCCTTGAATGAGCCATCAAGAGGCTTTTACATGCACAGCTGGTGCTTTAGTTTGCACTCATTTTCTCCTTCATGTCCTGAGAGCATGTTAAAAGACACAGAGGAGCAAGACAATTAACCATATAACAATGCATGTCTGTGCTAATTGGCAGCATAGGGACAACCAGCCATTATTCATTTACAATCTTAACTCTCAGGGCTGACATATGCTACAACAGAAGTTTGCAGTTCTTACCCATGCAGGTTTCCCAGCACTATCTACAATATAAATTGTGATGTGTCTTACATTAAAAACACTCTATAGGTCAGTTATGATAAATTGGCTCAACTGCAGAATTTAGATTAGGTCTTTGTGATGAAACTGTTGTTTGAGAAGCTTGATTTCTCTTGGGAATGGGCCTTGGAATAAAGCATCATGAGATGTGTTATTTCCCTATGTGTGTTTTTTTTTTTTTTTTACATGTTTACATGTTCAGAGAGCTAATTAAAATGGCAAGTTCAAGCATGCCTTTCCCAGGGGATTGCATCATGTACAGTATGGTGCATTGCAAGTTTGAGAATCCAGGCTTTTTCCCTCCTGTCATGAGATGTGTTGATTTTTTTTTTTTTTTTGGTTGATGTAAATAATAATTTTTTTTATCATTACGCTGATACAATTTTAATTATAAATGAACTAATTCTATTACAATAGCACCCTTAAGGGTGAATCTAATACAAGTCATGCCAGAAAAAAATATAGGCACAATGCTATCAATGTTTTTTTTTCTGTGCATGCAATAACATAGAGGATAAGACATTTGACGTTGTGTTTCTGATCAGAGAATGTCTATACAGAGAAAATCTTATAAATTATTAATTTTTATGTGTAATAAAAGACTTTTCACAATATGCTTTACTGTAATGGGATATCAACACTTCCATACCGGTGATAACATTGTTTGAAATACGTTGCAAAATTTAAACAATCATGTATAACACATCATTTACTTGGTGACTGCTTTAATGTTGCATCATTATATACAATATTATCTTATACTTCTGCTCAGGTATTTCTTTAAGTTAGCTGTTTACAGTGCAACTCAAGTTAGTTCAGATAAATGTCACTTTTTAACCCTTTGCACCTTTAAGCATGCTGTTGAGGGCACCAGCTCTGGTTGGCAAAGAGGGAATATTTGATGCATTCCTCACTTTGGCAGTTAATCTGTCCTCTAGCAAAAATGTGGTTTAAGAGGCTTTTGGCTCAGCAGTCTCTCAGTCTGTTATTGATGGGCCTCAGACTTCTTATTTGCATGCAAGGGGAGGGGAGCAAAAGTGACCTCCAAGGACCTTGGATTTTATTTGTCTCTGTATGTACACTTAAATTTATAAGATTGGCCAGTGCAACATATGATTTCTGATGTATCTTTAAGACACAGGCAAAATAACTGAATCATGCATAATGCTCAGTTGAAAAACACAAACTGAGCTTTAAAATCTATTTTTATTTCACTGTCAGAGTGCATTTGCCTGTATCACATCAAATCTATCTAAGCACAAACTTGCCTAGGAGGACTTTAAAATCTTGTGACACCCTCTATCTTTAGACCCTTGGTTCAGATAAGGAAAAAGTCCAACTAAACAAAACAAAACACATTCCTTTAAATAAAAATGAGAAGAGCAACATCCCACTCTTGGATGGACGCACATGCAATAAATGTCATATATTCAAAGGAGGCAGAAATAGCAGTTAGAATGCGGGGAAACAGAATAACAACAACAGGCAAATTAAGTGCAAACATATACTGTAATATGAAGAATTTGGATCAGAGAAGATGCCTAGAAAGCATCCCAGGGCCAATCAAGCACTGGTGAGACCTGGACCACAAAAAAATAAATGATTAAGGTCAAAGAAATGAAAAGAAAAGAAAAGAGAAGAAAGATACAGACATATAAGTATATAATATATTGTTTATGCTCTATATTTCACCTGGTTACAAGGCTAGTTTCCCTTTGGAGACAATAAAGTCAACATTTTTCTAACTTGTAAATGTGCAAAGTAATAAGAAAACGCAACCCTGTCAATACCTGCACAATTCATAAATGGTGTTCAAAACATACAATTGATGAGGATATCATACATGTAATTAATCTCATAAATGGTTAGTGTTTTCACTTTTAATATAAGTAGGAGGGCATGTCTCATCATGTACTTAAGAGAAATGGGCTTAATACTCATTACCAATTCCCTGCTGTGGGATGTGGGATGTTGCAATTAAATCATGTAGCACTGATTTGCCTTTACAACATCTTCACAGTTTAGTTTTAATTCTATTTTTAGACATTTTACTGCTTTGGATGAATTATACAATCATAAAATCGGATGCTATGTCACACTCTACAAATGAAACTGTGGGTGATCTATCATATAGACTGAGCTAGGTTGTCCTCTGGCTTTTCATTTCTTCCACTGGAGGACACTGTGGTGTTTCTATCTGACTTACCAACACAAGAACGGTCTCTTTTATAGGTAGTGCCTTTTAAAATTGATTGCAGAAATGAAAAACACAAAAGTAATGTGAGAGGTCTGATTAGGGGAATCTAAACATAGTATCAGTAATTAGAAAAAAGTATTAAACAGTGACATTGAGAAATGGTTTTAATCTTTTTTGAGTATAAACATTAGGCTGATAGATACTACTGCGCCATTAACACCATTTTCTCTGCCTATTGGCTATACCCGGTAAATGAATCCTAACACAGCTTCCTCTGTGTTATCCTGTCTGTTTGACACCCAGTGACGGGACAGAAGCAGTCATCTGAATTGATCTCAAGTAATTGGACGCTGTGGTAAGAGAAGTCTAGAGTCAATGGACCATGCAAAACCGATCCAACAACCGTTAACTGTTTGCAAGTATAAGCACACAAACAACCTGACTACTTCAGGAGAGAGAGATCACAAGGTCCTCTTCAGACCTTGTTATCTTTGACTGTTCTCAAGTAGTATCAGCAGTTGCTCTTTGAATGCTAGGTATCATATAACATTCAGAAGGGCATTATAGCTAATACCAAGACAATGTCTGTGGTTTTATTTAATTGATAGAGTTTTCTTGTGCTGCTTTCTATCCCTACAGGAATGCCATCAGAGGAGTTTGTCCGTGGGATGCTCTATCTGTCCCTCACTGTTGTGGGAGTCCCTGGTAACGCCGCTGTCATCCTGGCATTTCTCCTCTTGCTCTACCACGAGAAGCAGCTCCTCCCAGCTGATGCCATCGTGCTGCACCTGGCCTGTGTCAACCTGCTGGTGGTGGGTGTACGCTGTTTGCTAGAGACCCTGGCTTCCTTCCACCTGGCCAACATCTTCGGAGACATAGGTTGTAAAGCTGTGATCTTTGTCTACCGAACTTCACGTTCCCTCTCAATTTGGCTCACCTTCGTCCTGAGTGCCTACCAGTGCCTGAGCATTGCCCCTCCTGGATCACACTGGGCCTCAGTCCGTGCCTTGGTAGCCCACTATTTGGGGTTTGTGTTCCTCTTCCTCTGGCTCCTCAACACCTGCATGAGCTCGGCGGCCGTACTCTTCTCCTTTGGCACTCAGAATGACTCCAGCCCAGCAAACCATGGCATCAATGTACAATTTTGCTACGTGCACTTCCCTTCTAAGTTGTCCAAAGAGGCCAACGGGGCAGCCCAGGTGGGCAGAGACGTGGTGCCCATGGCTCTCATGACCCTAGCTAGTTTGATCATCCTGGTCTTTCTTTACAGGCACAGCCGACAGGTGAAGGGACTCCGTTGCAGCAGCGGTGGCAGTGGGGGAAGTGGTGGGGCTGAGCAACGAGCTGCCAAAGCTGTGGTAGCTCTTGTTACTTTGTATGTGGTTCTCTACGGGGTAGATAATGGGCTTTGGGTGTACACTCTAACTGTGAGGAAGACCATGAGATCCTCACTGATCTCTGACCTGCGTATATTCTTCTCCTCACTCTATGCGGCGCTAAGCCCCCTGGTTATCATTGCATCTAACAGGAAGGTAAATGGCAGACTGGGGTGCGTAGTGCAGGAGAAGCCTGTTCAGGAGAAAGCGACAAGTCTTTCTACTATGTGATGCCTGCTGGGATCGTTGATTACTCGCGGGGCATCAGGGCAAGCCAAGATGATGAGGACTGAATTTTTCTGATGTCTGGGTCATGCATGGGTCATTCTGTCTTTGTATATATTGGATAAATTATGTTTTGTGATAGGAATGGCAGGAGACTAGCTCTTCTTTCATCTGTAGTGGCTTTAATGTACTCTAATGATAACGCATTCTACATTGCCTTTTTCCCTTATATTTTATAAAATATCTTGTTTTATGAAACACTTCAGATATAATATAACTGAGTTTAGTACCTGTAGCTTTGGATGAGATAGTGTACCTGTGTGCAGGGGAAACCTATATATCATACTGTCTATAATTAAAGAGAAAAACTGTCATAACAGCCCAGCAGCTTAATACTAGTCTGTATTAACCTCTGCTGATCTGGCACTATGCTGCTTTGTTTGTTTATTCGTTATGTTCCCTCCATCGTAATTGGATGGAAGAATTATACCCGGTTACTCAGGGCTCAATGTAGCTGTCAAATGACTTCCAGCTGCCCATTTAGCTATAATTAAGGTGTTGAATAGAACCTGGGAAATGTCTTGTGCTAATGAGGCAGGTTAATTGTCCCACAGAGAATTGGTTAGAACCTGATGGAAAAACTATATTCTTAAGAAAAAAAAAAGATGAACAAGGTGTTCATTACTCTACACTAAATTACTCAGTACAAAAGTCAGTGCAATGCTGACAATGTATGCCTGAGTTCTACTGTTGCACATATAGGATGAGGAGACTTTAGGGACACAAAGCTACGTCTCGGTTGAAGCCCTGACAGTTTGCTTTGAATGTGGCGACATGGGAATTTAGGAGTCATTATGTAATTGCCATGTCTTGGAGAAGCAAGGGCAGAGAGACAAGGGTGAGGACATAACAACCTCTGTGAGTGACAGTCCAAAAGACGTAAAATGGGGCTGCCAGCACTCTGTGATCCTGCAATAACTCTCAAGTGCAATCAGCGCAGTGCTATTCAACTGCTGTCGCAATGCAGGTGAGGAGGCGTCCTCTTTCTGTGCTTGTGCAGAACTGTTGCTTTCACCATCAGGTTGACATCAAAGGATACTAAAAGGCCATACAATAAAATTTAAAACAGCAAAATTCATTTTTATTCTAAAAGTTTCAACCATTAAAACGTTCCATAATGTGATTGTATTTCTTGCAAAGCTCTCTCCAGATGACAAATTCCATGTGTCTTACTCTTCAAACCACTGAAATCTGATTGACACTTTACACAGACTCCGGTGGAATGAAGGATAGAATACATGGATGGTTTCATTAGGCGGCGAGCGTGCTGGCTGCCTCCGGTGAGGAATCACTGGGAATGAAGCAGTTGACACGGCTGATTCCCTTCAATGCTTTTAGTGATGTCATTCTTTCTTTTTCTGTTGGGAAAGAAGTGGCAGATTAGTTAAAAGGAACAAATACATGAAAAACAGGTTCCATCCGTGCACATATTCGTGTCTCTTTCTATGGGCGCATGTCAGTGCGTGTGAAGGGTGTGCCAGGCAGGCCTCTCCCTGCACAAGACAGGACCTGTTTTCACTGTTTTCCATCCTTCTGGAGTCTTTTGAGCCCAATGAAAGCAGGTTGTTAAACACGCAGAGACCAAACACACATAAATGTAACCGTCTATTACTGCCCCGATCCCCTGTCTCCAACAACCTTCAGCTCATACATTTCCCCTCCAAAACTATTCTGCATATAAAACAGAACTTGTAATAGCCTGATAAATGTGCACTGTCATCATCTGTTCAACCTACAACCTCAACTTACCTGGCTGACAAAGCAAAATGTGTGACATGCACAAGCTATCTAGAAAAAAAAAAAACACAACAAAGCATCTGTAACTGACATTTACCAAAGAAATAAGCCAAAAAAAAACAAAAAAGCTAACTTTTCTGTTTCTTTGTCTGTAGTTAGACAAAACACAAACCTGTACAAAAGCCACAAACAAAAAAAAAGCTGTCGAGTTGTCTAGAGTGGCTGGTTAAAAGAAGTCTAAGGGTTGCAGTAAATCCCGCCAGTCGATCCACCCTTGCTGTGCCTGATGTCAATCTGTTTACCTGCACCAGGTAGAGGCATTTTTGTCCCTCATTTCCACCAATGGCGATGCAGCAACGGGGTTAAACCTCGCCCCCTTTCTGCCTGGAAGCCTGTCCACACCCAAATATAGCCTTTTTACTCAGGAACTGAATCTCTAACCAAACCCCTCTCCTCCCCCGCACAAAGCTTTTGAAACTACACAAACATCAGAATCTGAATCTCTGGAATCACAAAGTGCATCATGCAGGAATTTGTGTTGGTTATAGTGATGCAGGGGCATGTTGACAACTCGTGGTAATTCGTGGAAACAGTGGCAATAAACATGATTGATTAGCACATCAACATCCCCATATCAATTCTAAATAATTTGATAATGATACAGGAAGTCATTTGGAAATCACCATCAACCTTTACTTCTAAATTTTCTTTTGTTAATACCATAAAAATCTTCCTGTTTCCTTCAGTTAAGAGAAGTTCTGACTGACGATAGCAACTGGAAACTTTGGGACTTATTACTGTGGTGAAAATATATCAGTAATAAACACATCCTGTGGTACTTTCAAAACCCAAATTTTATGGAAATGACAGACGTAATAAGCCCTTTTTAACTTTGCTGATACCGTCTTTGCCTTTCCTTCAAAGGGATGTTTTTTTAGGCATGTTGTTTAGAGGATTTATTCCCTGTTTGAGTGTGGCTGCTGATGGAGAATGTCATAGAAAAACTGTACTTTTATGTAAATCAGCTCATTTATTTATTTATTTTAAAGTGCATGACTGATTGTAAAGAGGAAAAAAAAAGCTCTTTCTTTTCTTGTAGTGCACATTTGGCATTCTTCTGGGCACAAATAAAAAAAAGATTATTATTATTATTATGTGAAAGTAACATACTCTAAGCTCTACCTCAGAATACCTGCCAGGAGGTGACCCATGCTTAGCACCATTTTTATTTGATTTTTGCACTCTTAAGTTACAGAGTTGCATGGTGTCACCAGGTTCCTTCAATCCACCCAGTTTAACTGATTCCCTCAGACAGGGAACACACACTGTCATGTCTCAACTTGTCTGGAATGCTGCACTGCACGAAAGCAAGCAGCTCTACAGTCAATATGGTAAGAAGAAGTTTTACAGAGACAAGGTGAAAGTTTGTCCTGTTTTGTCTCGACAAACAATACGTCTTGATTCATTGTGATTATAAGCCATTTTGTGAAAAAGGCTCTGGGATGCCAGATTTAATATCCACGTAAATCTGCAGGTTCTTAGGTTCAGTGGTTGACTTTATAGTTCTGACTGCCTCATTTTATTAGGCAATACAGAGGTATCACAGTAAATGTAATCTACAATCAGAGTAGTTTATTGAAAAGCTACAAGACAAAGCTTCTTTTAATTCACAATCAAGTGAAAACCCTCTCAAAAGACAGAAAACACTCCATGGACATAGCTGAATCTATCAAACGTGAATGTGCAAATAAGCATGAGCAGTGAAACTACTACACTACAGGCTGTATAGCAGATTACGCCTGTTTTCAGTGTACCAGCAAGGACACAGACCACACTGAAAGGGCTGGGGCGGGGTTGTATGCTTTGAGGCCTTGGGGCAGCAGCTTGCTGCAACTCCACCACTCTCAGGTAAGATATGCACTGCTGTGCCAAGACTTGAAAGACATTCAAGATGCACTGCTCCTTATCCAGCAGTGTATCACTACAGGGAAAATAAAAAGATAAAGAGAGGAAAGAGTGGAAGAGAAAAGGTTGAGTTGCTGAGTCTGAGACAAACTGTTTAAACAGTCATGAGAGTGTTGTCATATGAACTTCTGAGAATTAATTGAATAATAATAATCTTTTATCAGAAAAGTAGGAGTTTCAGCTTGAATTGCCTGAACTAAAAGCTGAGACCTGCCCTGACGTAAACCAAGTATGTGCTACGTCAGTGCTCACTCAATATGTGGCTTATAATTTATTACTCCAGGGTGAATTAGTTTTTGTTTTATCTTTATTCAGGTAGTCTCACTGAGATCAAGATCTCTTTTTAAAGAGAAAGACACATTCCAAGGGAGGACTAAATGTATATCAGGGAGGAATGGGTTTCATTGACGTGTCAGTTTGCAGAGATTTATCCTTTGATGAGCCAATCCAGTGTCCCTCAGGGATGCTGATTCATGCTGAATGCTGTGTGAATGCATAAACCCAGCGCCCAGATTTTAATCTCTTTAAATGATTGCGGTTAAAAGGCAGCTAACACAGCAGGGCTCAAACTGAAGGTTCGATAGTTGAATTAAACTCCAGGAATAATAGTGAAGCTGCATCTGCAACTGCCAGCTCAGTATGTTATTTTTTAAAAATTCTGAATAAAATGCCTGAAAACTGAACCCAATGCACTTCACTCAAAAACCCCACTGACATTACTGAATCTCATGCAACACTCTGACATCAAAGCCTGGTTTCTACAAACCCTAGTCAATCACATGAAAACAGCTCAAATATTTAACCTACATCCTGTATATGAATAAATGTAGATTTTGAATTATATACATGCACTATGTTTTTGTGTTGTGTATTTGTGGATGCTATTTTTTAGCTGAATTTGGGTGCTTACTGTTGCAGATGAGAAAGTAAATTAAACATGTTAGACCTTGAGGCAAAAATACAACACAAACTGTACCTGTGAGAACAGGTTAAAGGAATACTTTTAATATTTTTGGAGTTACGCTAATTAATTGAAACGACTCATGTCTGCGCGGTAAATATAAAGCTACCACCAGCGGCTTGTTAGTTTAGCTCAGCATAAAGATTGTAAACAGGAGGAAACAAGTCGTTGTTTGTTTAATCTGTACGAAGTGTAAAACAGACAAGGTGTGGTTTTGGGAGCGTTTACGTGCCTGACTTCCTGAAATCTTGTCGTCACTGTAAGGTCGCCAGGCAACCAGTGGAGACCCTAGGCTAGGTTTCCACTCTTTGTGCTAAGCTAAACTAACGGACTTCTGGCGGTAACTTAATAGTTATTGTACAAATATGAGAATTGTATCAATTTTCTCATCTGACTCTCAGCAAGAAAGCAAATAAGCATATTTCCCAAAATGTCAAGCTATGCCTTTAATGGTAAATATCTGAAGTGTTACTTTCTGAAATGCTGTATATATTTAGGTATTAGTATCTCCAGCACACACTGATTGGTTGGAATTGGTTGCAAATCAACCAGCATATCCAGCAAAATACCTTTAATATAAATATAACTTGTTCTGTCTTACACTGTAGCAGTAGTCAGAATCCTGCCCTTTATCTTTCCTATCTTCCCACCTAAATGCCACAAAGGTGGAATTTTCCACAAGCCACTTCCCTGAGTTCACTGTGGAATGCAGACAAGATGGAGCAAGCCTGCAGAGGACGGCATCATGGCAGTAACAGTATGTTGAGGTGCTTAGCTTGTGCACATCATGTCCATCTCCTTAATTCTCCCTTCAGGGGGTGAGCTATTACTCAAAGTGTAGCTCTATCCTGTAGTGTTGATGGCTGTTGCAGTTGGTTGTCATGAGGATCATGCAGGGGGCTACTGAAGGTTTATAACCACTGATTTTGACAGTCTGTATTCTCTGATTTGGCTCAGTAACCAATTCATATAGTCTGAATATTGTAATCATTTATGTTGCTTAAGTAGTTTGACACATAAAGTAATTTCAGTGCATCATTCAATATGTTAGTCCACTTAAGTGACTCTCACAAAAACCCTAAAACCAGCAGGATGCTTTGACACAACTCTAAATTCAAAACTGTTGGAGACATTTACGACTGAGCTATTAAACAGCCATAGATTGCTATCTGCGCCTCAGAGCAACAGACCCTGTAAAGTTATACAACGTGGGCATGTGCTGACATAACAGCCACACATATCTCATCTTGCTATTACCACCCTTCACACAGGTGATGGAAGTGCACAATAAGGTGTGTGAAGAGAATGATGAGAACACCATGCCTCTTTAGAGCCAAACTTACCATCTGTGACAGAGTGTAACAGGAGGATGTCTGAGAATCCAAATACATTTCTATATACACTTTATATACATTTACAGAACACTTAAATGAGTCACACAGTCCTACACTTTTAATGGGATATATGAAAGATGACAAATTGACTCGAATGGGGAGTTGTTGGCATGTGAGTATGATGATAAGGAGCGTTACTCCAACAAATACTATGAAAAATTGAGTCTCCTTGTGCTTTTTGAGAACAAGTGGCGTCTCTCCACCCACTTAAAGCTGAATAATAGATCTGATGGATCCTCTGTGTATCATACAGCTGCTGTCAGAGTAATTACAATAGACATGAGTGGAGCTCTCAAACGACCATATCAGGGTTTATATGAGTTAAGCTTATCACACTGACTCTCAGGCTGAAACGATTTCACTTTCCACGGTCCGCTGAAGGTGGACCACTGCACGAATTAAAGACACACTCGCTGGTTTCGAAAATAGCTGACCCATTATGCCGCTTAACCCCAAAATGTTCACCCAGCTCATTTTTGACTTTTGTGTCAACTTTCAAAACATTAAGCATGAGCTGAGAGGAGGACATTTTGGGATTGGGAGGACTGTTGGGTGTAACAACTACATCAGGCAGTACACCTTTAGGGTTTTAAAAATGGGGGGGAGAGAGTGCCACCTGTTGATTTTTTATGTTATTACAATTAAGGGGCAACTTCCATAAAGCAGTGTTGACAAGATGGAATCCTGTAAGTCTGGACAATATGGATGAAATCAATATGACAGTATTATTACAATTTTTTGTGAAATATGCAAAATTACAGATAAAATAACTGGTGTTGAGTGCAATAATCAGTGTTATGCATAACATGAGACAAAATTGTTTCAAAGCAAAAAACCTTTTGCGGGTTTTTAAGTACAACTTGATTGAATTTGATGATTTGGACAGCAGAATTTTGTTAAAGACCCAAAAAATCCTGCACACTGTGAATCCCTTTCACTTTATTTGTGACATTTTGATCCTTATTAGGTAAAATAAACAGCACTGGTACAATATATATACATTTATAAATATAGCCCAGGAAAAAAAATCCTATTGACCATATTGACATTAATTTGTATGAGGGATGCACCAATCTGATACACTTCATTGGTATTGGCTCCAATACTAACCTTATTTTTGTGATTAGGTATTATTCCTGAGATGACTGATGGATATTTAACACAGGTTCTGTGTCTATGTCATTATAAAATTAAATATCTCTGTTATTAATTACATTACTTTTAGTCATACCAAGCTACTGACAATTATCCCTTACCTCACACAAAAGAGTTTCATGTAGTTGATGTATCGCTATTGAAAGAGAAAAGGTTGGATCAGTGCATCACTAATTGGTATGGATGCCAGAGAGGTGCTGCTGTTGCTCACTGATTGGTGCTTTTACCCCCAGGCAATGTTTACAATACTGGTTCTGTTTGTCGATCGGAATTTTACAGGATGAGGGTCTGAAGACTGAAACATCATTAATAAAGTGAGTACAAGGGGTCGGCAATGTGCAGGAGTTTTTTGTTCTTTCACAGTCAACAAAGTTTTGATCTGACACATTTTTCCTTAAGACTCTCTGGTATCAAATAACTTTGTAGTAATTATTTACAGCTGAAGTTCAAGACAAAACTAGTAACTACTTCACCTGAGCTATCCCTTAGATACCCACTAACCTGGCAGAACTGGTTTCAGGTACTATGTACCTCTTACATGGAATGAACTGCAAACTACCCTCAAACTAGATTCTTTCATTCACCTTTGAGATTTTAAAACTTTATTTTCTGATGTTTTTATGACTCTTGTAATTGTTTTCATTAATTATTTGTTGGTTGTGGCTGTCTGGTTCACCCAGACACCAAACAGCACATCTGGAAATTCCATCTGGCCCAATGTTTCAAGCGTGTCAGTTATGTTGTGGTAGTTTGATTAAACACGACTTAATTTATGCACCATGTGAACACAATATAAACTTAGATAATAGAGGTTTTTGAACTAGATTTTGTGCATTGCCCTTTTACAAGATTGGGCTACAGGATTACATGATAATACAGGACCAGGTTGATATTGCACTTTAATGGTGCAACTTCCCGAGCAAATCTGCAAGTCACCGAATGACCAAAATCCAACTGACACAAAATGAAGCTTCTGTGGCCCCTGGAGGTCTGAGGCCCTGGGGCAGTTGCCAACTTTGCCCAGCAAGTAATCCAGCCTAAGTATGCCATATTATGGTACAAGCGTTGAGTTTGGATCAATTTTGGTAATCAATGTCTGTATACTTGTGCCTACATAAAACAGTCTGTGTATCCAGCTAGAAATTAACAAAATAGATTCATTTTTTGAATTTCTCTCACTTAGAGGAGCTTAAAAGTTTGAGGGACTGATTTAATATGGTCCTACTTATGGAAAGTGAACTTTTTCTGTCTTCCATATTAAACTTTGACAAACTGTTTCACATTTACTCTGGTCACGACTAGACTTAGCTCTAATTGGTCTCCCTCACCAAACAAATCCTAAAATACTTCCAGTCACACAGTTACAGTTTGCAGCCTTGTCACTGACACACTTCAGTAATAATGGAGGGACAATATTACTATGGGAAAAAGACAAAAAACATGTCATGTCATATTGACCACTTAAGAATCTTATATTAAAGAAAACGGAGAACATCACAGCTGTTCAAGGATTTTTACAACAAACAGAACAACTGATGAACTTGTCGACTGAATGTTTATGTCATTATGTCTTGTTGTTACCATATATGTCCATTTATCTAGTTACACACGCTGAATTCAATTAACTTGTGGGCTGACTTTAAAATGTATCAGATGAAAAGAAGGAAAGAACCTACAGAAAATTAATCAAAGTAAAGATAATGGCACAAAACCAGCAGTGTACAGTAAACTTACAGTGTATTGGACTGTTGAACAGAAGCATACAAATAAACCCTGGCTTAAGAAAGACACAGCAGTATCTCTCTAAGGTTTATGAACAAATGCTTACAGTGTATTGATGTATGACATCTACCTTCATGGACCCGTAACACATCTGTGAAGCCAATCCATTTCAAATGTAAGGAAACTGACACGTATGAAAAAGACAGCTGAAGTGAAAATTTATGGTTCCATTTATGATAATAAAGACATTTTGGGTAAGAAGCCAGCTGAGGCAGCTGAGGCCAGTAGCTCTCCAGTGTCACAGGTTTTGTAGGTGTCTCAATGCACTGAATAATGTATTGACTCATTTGTCTGGAGGAGTGCCACAGTAAGCCAGACAATCAATGGCACAGCAGCAGTGCCAGATCTTTATAGAACTGCCTGTGTTTTTTTTTTTTTTTCCTTCAACAGAGTCTTTTTAGTCGCAGCATTAGAAAACAGTTTTTATAATAATTTACCAATTCATGTCCTGGTAGGGAGCTGATGCACTGGCAGGTGCTCGTCAGCAACAGTGTCTCAGTTCTCAGTTTGCAAAAGCAGATAAAAGCCATTCTTAAAATGAATAAACAAACACCTGTTTGAAAAAAACATGATTTAGGATAATAAATGCATTTATTATGCTAACTCATGTTTTTTTGTGTGTGCACTCCAGGGAGTATCAATCAAACAGGTGCTTGTTTATTCATTTTAAGAATGGCTTTTATCTGTTTTTGCAAACGAATTCTATTATATATCTGCGGGATATATCTGCTACTACATTATTAGTAGCCTGTTTATTTGTCACTACAGGTTAGCATGAATTGTAAGGATAGTGTTTGTCTCACGAAAACAATATAGAGGTTCCCATTCCTCTTCTGCACCATGGCAATACATCTGGAAAAGCATGATGCAAATGTCTCTGAGGTAAAGAGCGCACAATCATCTGGATTGATAAATCTCACATGAAGAAAGGGAGAAGATTTTTTTTCTATTGCAATGTAATGAAATATGAAGCTTTCTGTGTTTGGCTCAAATAGCCATGCTACAGGCCTGCACAACAGTCCTTTGAACAAAATGATAACATCAACATGCTCATATGCTCACAATGACATGCTAATGCTAATGTTTAGCAGGTATACTGTTAACCATGTTCACTATCTTAGCTTAGTGTGTTAGCACGCTAACATCTGCTAATTAGCACTAAACACAAAGTACAGCTGAGACTCATTGTAATGTCTTTAGTTTTGTAGGTATTTGATAAAATATAGAACAAACTGAAATATTGACCTCATGAAGGTGCTAGATGAAAAGTTAGGCGATCAACAAAGTGATTACAATTGTGAGGAATGTGTATTTTGCCCTAAATTTAACGGCAATTCATCCACTTAATTTTGTTTTGTTAAGATATTTCAGTCTTGACCGTAGTGGTGGACCAACTGACCGACATCCAGCTGGGGAACTGAAAATCAAAGTTTTCTATTTGAAATAGACTGACATTTAAACAGTTGCCGGGCCTTACAGACGTTACTCAAAATACTCATTCTCAGGTGTTTTAATGGGTTCCCCTCTGGTAGTGATATTGATGCATGGACCTTGGCTTCTTAGGTACAGTATCAAGGTTCATAGGTTGTATAGCATGGACTAATGTCAAAATATCTGAACTATCCCTTTAATACTGTACAACCACACCAAACACAAGTTTCTTTTAAATGGGCTCCTCTTTTCTTTTATTCTTTTGACACATTTCAATGCAGTGCCTTCATTCACTTTAATGGTGAAGATTAGAGAGAAAAGATGATGAAAAAATGATGAATAGATAACCTATCAATCTCACTCCATTTAAATCAATAAATCCAGCAATAATTGCATATGGGTTTGTCCTAACTGACATGCATTTAGCAGCTATGCAACAACAACAACATTAAAATTCTACTTCTACTGTACATGTCCTCCACCACCAACCTCCCTTCAGCCTTCAACACATACACACATCTGGCCACTTCGGTGGATGGTGTGAGATATTCTTAAATCACGCTTTCTGCCTTACCTCTAACCCCCTATGGTCCTTCAAGGTATTCTCATTAACAGTAGAGGGCATTGGACACATCACCTCATCACCTCCCCACAGGATCGAGGCTCTCCACCTGACCTTGGAAAACGTCCAAGACAGCAGCACATCGGTCCTCAGGAGGGGAAAGAGGTTTAGGTTGTGGGCTGAAGGTCAGCATATCGCAGCCTCACTGCATGCTGAAGAGCTCTGCAGCTGCTTTCGAGGCAGGATGAGTTTTCTGTAGTGTCTCTCTTTCTATCTGTAACGGAAAAGGTGACCTCTGATAAATCCCTGTGACACTCTGATGGGTCACGCTTTTTGTATTCAAATCTTCAGAGTACTTTTCAAGCTTGTGTTTCAGCCCGGGTTTATAATTTATGGACTTCTTATGAGATATCATACAAAATGTAATGTGACATTGAGTGCTGTTGTGTTTCCCTCGAGATGCTCTGAAACATAAAAAGGTTTGTAGCTGGCTGTACCTATGAAACTCCATCCGGCAGCCAAAGCAGACCTCCGAGCAGCATGGCCACTATTCACTCATACTTTCATATGAAAATACAACCCTGCTCTCTTGAAACACAGAGTAGGCAGAGGCAGAAAAAGAAAAGTCCATTAATAGGGAAGATGGACTCTAATGTGGAATCGACCAGAGGGTCTAATGATTACTAGCCGTTCATTGATCAAGCACTCCAAGACAAGAACAAAGAACGCTTTGAGGGGGATGAATCCTCTGCTCCTGCTGCTACTCCAGAAATCAGTAATCAAACCTCTGAGCCTCAGATGTCTGTTCTTGGTTTAAAATAAATACTTAAACTCAGATTTGCTAAAATATTCAAACATTTAATAGTTTATATATTACACTAGAAAATCCATTTGTTGCATTATTCATACTATTTAAAATGTTTTAGCTATGAAAGCAACGTGGCCTTTGGGACAGCAATGTTGGTCGGTCTACCAGTTTGGTCTGGATTAAAAAATAGCTTCTACTGGATTGGCATCAAATTTTGTAAAGACATCCATAGTTTTCAGACAGTGGTTCAGACTGAAATATCTCATCAACTATGGTTGAATTGCAATGACATATGTGTATTTGTATAGAGGTTTAGAGTGTTAATGGTATTAATGGGGATTCCCTTTTCCTCTAGCGCCCTCATTAGGCCAAAATTTCAAATCATCCAATGATTTTGACCAAATACCTGCTAAACTAAGCCTCAGCCTCCTTTAAGTTTCACCTGAACATTGTGTTTTGTACTAAATAGTAAATGTTCATATGCTAACATGCTTAACTAAGAAGATGAACATTGCAAACATCTGCGTGCTGGAATGCTAATATGCTAACATGCTAACATGGCTCTATCATCTATCTATTATTCTCTTGTTTACTTACATTTAAATATGTTTTTAAAGCTATTTATGTACCTGACTCAGGGCTTTTTCATTTAATCATAGCACATGCATACTTATTTATTTTCCTTTTTCCTCAGTCTGTCATGTGTTATTGCTCTGACTTTGTAAAGAGAGCGATTGTGGCTAAAAAGATAATCTTTGACTTTAATGGTTAATCATCAAAGTTTAATGAAACTGCACAAGTCAAATCATTATGGAAAAACAAATTTTCATCAGGCTGCCCTAACAGTTTTTCACAAATAGGTACAGATGCAGCATGGGAATAGCAGCTATTTGTTTGAACAGGAAACAAGTCCTTTGGATTCTTGCTAGGTCTGCCTCTAAATTTGTGTCCCCATGTGCAAAATGCCAGTGTTTACTTATTTTTGACCTCCAGATTTGCTGTTGTTTTGCTGCTGCAACTTTCTTTTAAGAAAAGGGTTCACAGTTTGAAAAGAAGGAACAGGAAAATAACCTACAAAATTGTAATAATTTTGAAAATGTTCCTCCCTGGAGTGAATCAAGGCCAAGACACTCCAGGAGAAACCATGGATGTATTATAAGAGCTGTCTTAATAGAAGCTAATGGTAGCAACACATTTTTAGTCGATACAGACAGACATATTCTTATTGATGTTTTGCACAGATTTGAAGTGATTTCAGGAGACTTGTCAGATATCAACATTAAATTCATATTGATGACGTTGTGTGAAGGAATCTACAGAATGTGTGTACATTCAAGAGTGCAAAACCAATCTCAGAGTTCATAATACTGCTGTTTTTGAACACAAAAAGGGTCAAAATCAGCTAAGAAAGCATAATGGATTGCAGAACAGCACAAAAGTGACACCTGCCAAATTTGAATGTACAGTATATTCTCTACTCTGTCTACAATATGTCACACTTGCAATATATTACATCGTTCAGCGTCGGCCCTCCCTGAGAAAAACATGCTGTTCCTTGCTACAGTGCATTATGATTATGAAAGGTTGCAAATGGGCTAATTTGCAGCTTTGACAGCGCCAGCCTCAGCAAAGGCGGGTAGTAATAGGTTTTGAGGTGCCGCTTCAGCGACTGCTGTGATGGGAACGCTGTGGCTGAAAGTAGGCATAGGTCAGGCTTCTCTAGAAACTCTGACAAATTAAAAACAGAAAACCTTTGACATTTATCATGCTAGGAGTCTGCAAAGGTCATTGCCTGTACTTGCTGCTTTCATTTTCCTTCCCCATCCCCTCTGGACATGTTTTGCTGTGATTGCTTATAGCCTGCTGGAGCCGCAGAAAGGGGAATCAGGCGCTGTAATTTCAGGGAAATACTCACACCGCGACAACATTTCTCACACAAGAAGCAGATATATGGAGTACACAGAAATGTAAACTTATGGAGTCTCTCTGCTGCTTCTTTCCTCTTTACCCTTATTTATTTGCCACGCTGATATACCTGTTGTTAATAGGCCTATCATGATGATTAGTTATCACACCAGTTTCATCAGGATGCTATTTAGAAGTAAGCTGCTGTTGTGTAAACAACCACAGGCATGTAATAACACACTAAAATTCATTCCTGATTTCCTTGCGATACATCATTCCACACCATAAACACTGAAAACTTGTAATCCCACTGTACCATGACTGTCTCATTTAAATGTTAATATAATTCCCATCATTCATAATTTAATGTGCTCCGTGGCATTTTCCGTTCATCTCGGTAATGCTATCTTATGTGACAAGCCAATTTACTGCTGGAGTTGACCAAATTGCTTTAGCATTGTAATGCTAACACCATAATAAATCCTTGACACACAGTCCCTCCTCAGGTAATAAAAAAATAATAGAAAGTTATGCACGTTCACCACAAAATCCATTTTCATTGATTTCCCCGGCGTTACACACACCACCAAGATTGTGCCCTTACGTCGGATACGATGCAGCTGGAGAAACATTACCACGGAGGAATGTGACAGAGATGGCCCTTTTTACCCTCTCGTTGTCAGAGGTGGCATTAGTGGGGCTGAAAGCAGTGTGAGAGATGACACAAGCAGTGCTAGGAAGACGAATCAGACAGATTATAGCTCTGAAGAGAGAGAGGAGAGAGAGCAGGGCTAGGCTTAATGCCGGTAGGTGTCATTTTGTGTGACCTTTCTGGGAATTACCACTGTGCATGACCCAGAGCATGTCTGCTTGTTGCTGAGACAGTATGGGACTTCTGCTGCTGTTTCCCCCTCGTCCTATAACCCCCCCCCTCCAGTTGCAGCCATCCTCACTCTGGCAGACATCATGGCCCAACTCAGCCTCCTGATGCCTCACTACCTTCCAATTGAACCAATCATTGCCAATAACTCTGATAATCCCCCGGTTCTCATTAGCTCCCTCGCACAACTTAAACTGAAATTTGAATTCTATGGACTCCTTCTGTGTCTGTGAGGTAGCTTAACCTTCGATAATATGTCGGCATGTCTTAGCAGAAAGAAACCTGGGATTAGTCGACTCGTGGAAGCTATTGTGGGAGAAAAGCGGCATCAGAAGTTGATCATTGTTTAGGTGGGGGGGGATATGAATGTGGATTCACCAAGATATAGGCAGTCGAAGCTTGAAATCCTGTGATTAGGTATGTAATCCTATGTTAATTATGGAATTGCAGCATATGTTGGTGATCATTCACTGGGACATACCTATTATTTCAAGCCAAGCATATCAAATGTGCTTTACAGGATGAATCTGGTGTTATTCTTTACATCCTATGAAAAGACAAAAAAACCTCTCAATATTTTCAAACTTCTGTTTTCTGTTTTTGTGGCACCAGCGAATTTGTTCCCACTGAAGACAAACATCATCACTGTAGGACTATTTTCAGCTGCGTATTAATACACATTAGTGCTCCAGGCAAGGCAAGTTTATTTGTATGGCATATTTCATACACAAGAGAAATTCAAAGTGCTTTACATAATACATTAAAAACATTACAAAAAGAGGAGGGGGGGGGGGGGGGGTCTATTAAGATGTCCCATTGAGCAAGGCTGCGGCAAAATCATTTTGAGGTGCAGCCGACGTGTTCACAGGACGCCATCGTCACAAGCAACAATAAAATCACTCAGCTTGCAAAGAACAATGTGCAAATACTTCAAGGTGCCAATTAAAATAAATTAACCCAAAAATGAGAAGGGAGAGAAAAAGACACAGAGGAAGAGACAAAGAGGGAACAGTGTTACAAAGTTAAATTGTCATTTTAGTTGAAATAATGTCTGTAGGCTTCCATCAATTCCCCCACAGAAAAAAAAAAAAAATCTTTGAAGTCCATTTGTCTTTCCCTCAACATGTTTCTCCCTGAAGAGGTTTTTCATATATTCATGATGACAGCACTGTGTCTATGTTTTCCCCTCTCTCTCTCTTCACATCCCTTTCTGTATTTGATGTTCTCCACAATCCAGCCTTTGGACACTGTGTTTTGAGAGACAGATGAGAGGAAATGATTCATTCATCAGACAAGGCCCAGGCTTCAAATTCCGACTGACCTGCGGATCCAACTGGCGTGATACTGGGCTGGCTGATCAGATGGTTGATATTGCAGATCTTCCTTGGGGCGTGTGCCGGGCTACGCTTATTAGGGCTTTCAGTGGAGCATGGTGCGCGGGTCATCATCTCTCCCGTGGTGACTCTGTGTGACAGCAAACACAAGCTGGCCTCACCTCTGAAAATGCGCACATTGCACCACCTAATTCAAGCGTCAAACCAGATAAGGAACTGTGGGGATGATAGTGTAATATGAGGGCTGGACAAACCTGTCAGAGCGGTGATTATTTTCCACCAAGAGGAAATATGGATTTGGCCCCAGGTGTGTGTTTTCTTGTTTCTGTGGACATTCTGTGGGTAAATGTGTCACATCAGAACTTTGCGGAGGCAGATATATACCCATCAAAACTTTTATGATTGCTTTGGCCTGGCAATTTCGAAACGCAGCACAGTGGAAGATGCCTGAGTGCAGCTGTCAACGGTGCTGAAATTGATGTGCTAAGACTTGTGTTTGTGTTTGCTTTTCCTATCTATAGGTTTGACACTAACATACATTACATTACATCAAATAAAATAATTATTAATTTTAGGGTGATTTTTAATAAAAGCCCGATCAACACAGTGTCCATCACAGGCATTTTATCTTGACACACATTCATGGAAAAGTGCCCAACGAAGATTAGAGGATGAAAAACATCTGCAATTATGTTTTTGATGAATTTTATAAAATCTTTTTTTTTTTTCATTTGAGATCTATCAGCGCACAGAGACGTGTTGCATGATGTGCATGTACACATGATAAGAGATTGTTATTCCTTTTCCCCTCTAGTGTTTCTTTAATTCCTGCTACACCTGCAGCAGACGGGAGGAGATTCATGATTTAGAGGACAGGTTTTTATTTGGGTGCATTTGCTCATATCATGAGGATTTTTTCTAAGCTAATTAAAATGCCATTTTGTCTAACTGGATGCCTCTCTCACATCAGGGCTTTTTATTGTTATCATGATTAAGCGAGTGAGGGAAAAACATCATTCTTAGACCTCATTTCATCCTAACTTTTAAGTCAAACTTCGTTTTAAATGATTAAGTTTATAGTTACTGGCAGGCTTTATTTTAGATAATAATACTTATGAGGTGACCAACAAATCCTTTCCAAAATCAGGGATGGATGCTGAAGCATACACTCTTCCTCTGTCTCGCTTCCCTTTATTTGCTCGAACACTGTGCAATGATTTCCTGTGCCAAGGTAGAGCCACCACACATTAAACTCTATTCCAAGCACAGGCTTCATCCTCTCGGTGTATTGTGAAAGAATCCAATAATAAGGCTGAAAGTGAGAGAAACCCTGCAGAGATCTAATCAGCACCACACATTGTACTGAGCCAGTGTCCAATGTAGGCTTGAGACGGGCTCATCAGCAGCTATTTTCAGAAGCCAATTTAAGAATTATTATCACTCAAGGTCTGTTGTACATTTCTTATACTGCAAATTAAACCGAAATCTTCTTTGACATTTGTGCAGAGGTTTCAATAGGCGACCCCCGAAACATCTGCAGAGGGGTGAAAAAAAAACCCTCTGCCCCCTTTTTGACCACACCAACCATCTCCATCTTACAACTAAAAGAAGCCAATTTCATATTTCGCCACATTAATTTGCAGCTCCGGGGAAGGTTTCTGTCAATTTCTGCTGAATATTTACACATGCGGTATCTTCCTCTGACAAGAAAATGCCAATTTATGTGGCACACAAAATTGCTTTCATCCAATAAGCCAAATGCAAATTAATTCCACTAAAGAAGGTCAAACATATTCAAGAGTTTCCAAGCCCTCTTTAATGAAAAGGGTCTGATGTTGGTCTAAATATGGAAGTGCACACTGCCCTGAGCGCTGGCTTGTAATAAATTCCTAATAGCCTTTGACTTGCCTGCTAGATAACAAAATATGTGATCTGTTAAGCTTACTATAAATTAATAAAACTCTAATTCATTTGCTTCAGAAAGACATTTTTCAGAAGACCTAATGCGTTCACAGGGCTCAAATGTGTGCAGTGGGCAGGTTACCAGAGCGATTTGGCTTAAAGAGTGCATCCTGCTCTACAGGATATGGGGGAAATGCTGAGTTGGCTAATCAAGTTCTGTCCACCTGTTCGCAGAGGGAATGACCTCCAGGAACAGGTAGACATCGCAGCAGGGTAAGTTCACACTCAAGCCAAGCATGCAGGTGATGCACAGTCGAGCGATGAAGCCATAAAGGCTGTGTGGAGAAGAGGAGTAAACTAAAATCAGACTGAAATTTAAGCAAGAAGCAAAAAGTGAGATGGATTAAAAACACCATGAAACCTTGGAAGTGAAATGTGCATCATCTATATAACAGAGTGCCTCAAGGACAGTAAATTTGATTAGAGAGATTAGATGTTTTGACAAGATGTGCATTAAATATTGTTAACCCTTCAGTCCCTGTGAGACACCGGCATCATACCCCCTTTTTAAAGGACGGGTTCACAGTTGATCAAATCTGTCTTAAAACAACAGTCAGGTGCCCAAATGAACATTGAATTAGGTTTTTCTTGCTGTAAACATTCCTTCTGTTCATACTGACCATTAGAAGATCCCTTCATAATGCACTTACAATGTAAGTGATGGGCGACAAAATCCACAAACTTCCTTCTGTGCAAAAATGCATTTTTTGTTTAAAGTTTATCTGAAGCTAATATGAAGCTTCAGCCGTCCAAATTAGTCCATCTTCAAACATGTCTGAGGAAACACAAATAGGCAACTTGATGTTAAAAAGACTGTGAATGTGGCAGATATCCACCTTGATATGACTAACTCAGACTGCTGAAGCTTCACATAAGCTTCGATTAAACTTTTAAATGCATTTTTGCACAAAGTTTGAGGAAGTTTGTAGATTTTGGCTCCCATCACTTACATTCAAAACACATTTGAAGGAGATCTTTTAATAGCCAGTATGAGCAGGATGAATGATTATAGCAAGGAAAACCTCTTTCAGTGTTCATTTGGTCACCCGACTGTTGTTTTAAGACAGACTTGAAGTCTAAGTGAGGCTAGCACATGAACCGGTGTTTCTCTCTATTAGTCAACATATCAATAGTTCTGGTCCTTGCAAGCAAAATGAGTGATCAAGTTTGGTTGTGTCCCATTTTCCTTAATGGGGGAAGAAGTTACGAATTCACTTAATAGCTGCCTTTTGTAAACTATTTACTCTTTAGGTGTTGATCTCAGACCCCTATGAAGTCAGGAGGATTAGTAAAACTTTACTTAAAAAGTTACTTTGAGTAATTTCTTTTGTTGCACTTCATCAATTTACCAGTAAATACCTGCATTATTTATTGTCTCTAATGCTTGAATGTTTTGAGGCTATAGTTGCTGTTGGTTACACCAAAACAGTCACAGATGTGAATGATTTGTTGGATTATTGTTTTGTACTGAGCTATCACATTTGGCACCTTCAGGATTTTAATAAAATGCCTTTTTTGTAACAGAATTTCTCCAGTCAAACCTAAATTCTACATATATGTAATCATATATTGTAAAAGACTTGCAAGATAAATCTGAGGGGCTGCTTTCCTCTAATCTTAACTATTTTCACGTGAATTACTGGATAATTTTACCTCTTTGCATTGAAAAATAAATAATAAAAGATTACAACCGGTGATGAGGGGTCATAATTAGACACTGATTTGTTTTAAGGGGTCACAAGCTAAAAAATTTGAGAACCACTAAGGGGTAAACTGTAACGTCCCTGGTTCATGTCAGGCTAGGGACATTTGTTGCATGTAATTTCCCATCTCATTCTCTTCTCATTTCCTGTCAACTCTCTACTGTGTCTCTAATAAAAAGTATTTTTGTATACAAAATCTAATTCATTTTCAAATAGCTCTGGTCATTCTGAAAAATATTTCCATATTTGAAGCTAGTGACAGAGGAAGATAAATGGAAGAGGGACAAAAAAAAGTTAATATGAATAAGGGATCAGAAAACATAAATACCAGTATCTCAAAGGGACTCTGAATGTGGCTGGAGACATTTAATTCCACATTATTGCTCTAAAAGTTTAGACTAGATTAATATGAAACCCAACATAATTACAAAACTATTCTAGTCTCCCACTCCTGCTTCGTTTTCTCAATATTTACAGTATTGATTTGTAGCATTATAAACAGTGGAATAAATGGGAAGCCACAAAATGTCAGCAAATGTCAGCTGATGAAAATGCATGACTGATGGGCGAACTGCGTGTTTTCACATCATATTCACACACAATTTGCTCTCACTGTCTGCCTCCTCTCTTCCCGCTACGGGATGCAGCATCCCGCAAAATACCTTCAGAGACAAAGAGGGTAATAAAGCGATAATAAACACTGTGCTCACATAAACAGATCAGAGAACTTCATTTACACACTGTTGTAACTGAGGAAAGGGTCAATTTATTTTCAATTCAATCAACAGAGGAGGTGGATTGTTAAAAAATTCAGAAAGTCTTTTCTTCTATTTCTAGTCTGCCAAGAACTTGTGAGTAAGGTCTCTGTCATTAGTTTGTAATTTGCAGTTTAATTAAATTTGTGAGTGGAGAGAGCTGAAAATGAACAGAACATAAAGCTGTGAATGCATGATACCTGAGCGCTGTTTGACCTAAAGCTTGACATATCCTTTCCTGCAAAGGCTCTTAAAATATTAATATTTCTTTTTCAATTCACTACTTTCTTTCACCGATGTGTTTTACCTTTTTTATTTTTATTTTTTAAAGCATGAGAACCGAAAATGTGGTTTAAATCTGACTGATACAGTGTCAGTTTGGGGATTGTTCAAGGTAATTATAGTATTGGGTAAGCAGGCTGTAATATGTACCTATTCCCTGTACTTTCCATGTACCTAACAAGGAAACTAGCAACCATTTGTTGTACCGTCATGTTTGTATGCCCTATGCACAAAAAATTTACACTGTAATTTGCTGGCTGACATTTAAATTTATTGTATAATGTTAACCTCCATTCTACGGTCTATAAAGAATAACAAGTGTAATCAATGAATGGAGACCCTGTGAGGTTGAGACCAGTAAACTATTTTAAAACATTATGTCGGATTACATAAAGGCACATTTACATAAATATGTTAATTTATATTTTCTCCTTGTTCAGTTTTCTTTTCTGTGACCAGTTTTTCTATCTTCCAGAGCACCTTAAAGTTCAGACTTACTGCATGTGAAACTATTCTCTGCTGTCAGATAAAATTATCAATAGAAGAAAAACTTTTTAAAAAAAAACCTAGTTTGTATGAAAAGCGACAGCAGTGTTGTTTATAGAAATTCAAACGTCATGAATAGAAGCCAAGGAAAAAGTTCACATAGCATCAACTGTTTGATTATCCTGCAATTTTCTAAAGTTGTGTAATACAAAAATGAAGAAATGAGTGCAAAGACAGGTTTAAAGAATGAGAAAAATAAAAACTAAACAAACAAAAAGACAACAACAACAACCTGACACTGTTTTGTGTGAGTTGATACTTGTGTGTCTGCGTATTGCTGGAAGGTGAATTTGAAACAATACTTATGAATAATTAATTGTTCGTCTAAACGTATCAAGTCAGTGTTGTTGAACAAGGAAATTGATTGATGTAATGAGATTGTGTGGAGGGATCAGTGCTTGTACTCTCAACACAAATTTCCCATGAGGAATAATAAAAGGTAGACTGTCAAGGATTTCCATTTGAAAAATCAGAACTAATAGTTCTACAAAACAGAAGATTATACCTTTAATTGTAGTAATATTGCATAATTTATACAAAGTGCTTTAATACTTCTCTGTGTGAAGTGTGTTGTTAAAGGACTGGATGTCAGTTGTGAGTGTAACTCTGTTCTGCAGCTCCAGTAAAAGATCATTTCTACCATGTTTTTAAAAAAATTTTTTTTTATCAGAAAACAATATAAAATATACAGGAGGTGGAGAAAACATCAAACACCTAGCAGCTTAATTTTGGATCTCATCTACTTTCATTTCACAAGTTTATGTGGAAACATAAACATAAACATCTTGAAACATGGGAATATCTGTTCGAACCTCAGGTGCATCTGGTCATGTGGTGTTCATCCTTAAACGCTCCAACATGATCATGTGACCCCGCGACCTCTGTCATATGGCTGCTCAGGTAATCACAGATGCACTGTTTTCAGTGTTTGAAGGCATCTCTTGGCTTTCTTTAAAAGTAAAACTGATCAAAAGGAATTTAACATCCTTTTTACTTTTTCCAATTCTCACAGTTAACGTTTTTTTTCCCCTCTTTGCTACGATGCTATAAATAACAACTTCCTGAAGCCTACAACAGATTGCATTTGTAGAAACTCTGACACAAAAAGTGTAGGAGGCTATACCTTTGGGATCTTTAGCTACTATCAGAGTAGTTCTCTGGCTGTTGGTGCTGTTCTTGTTTGCAACGCCGTCTGTCTGGCAGATATGATAGCTTCCATTGTTGCATCATGCAACACTGCAGGTTTTGTGGCTGATACACCTGCAGTTCAGGTAACAATTGTATTTATCCTCTTTTAGATACTGTTGGTTGCCTCATACAGTATAAAGGTAATGCTAATGCTTAATAAAGTTGGTGTTGCTGTTATTATTCTAGCTACATTTCTTTATATTGTAAATCTAGACCTCATGGACCATTTTCTGTTTCACTTTTTAGATACACTGAAGTTCTGTCTGTGATCACAGGTTGTTTTACACATTTTGAATAAATATAAATTAAGATATGTAAAATTAGATTAAATATATACAGTCAGAAGTTTTGTTGTTTTGCTTCCAAACTGACCACAGAATGATCAGACATCTTTTAAATCTTTACCTATCTGGAGAATGTTTTGGTACTTGAAGGTAAAGTTGGATTAACTTTTTATTTTTGTTTGTACAAATCCTGTGAAAAGACCAAAGCCAACTATGTGTTAGTCCATCTGTCAGTACTTTCTGAGTTCCTCTTCCTGGCTGTGACTCTCAATCCCAAGACCATTCGTTCCTACTGATGACGCAAATCTTTACAAATGTGTCTGAAAATATAGAATTTAATTTAAAAAAAAGATCAAATAATCTCCTAAAATAACTGGGCACTGTAGTTTTGGACAAATGTTACTCAAAGAGGAGTAATCAGTGCATTTGTTGCAGACTGTTTTTAGCCACTGATTCGATGCTCTTGTGAATATTTCTGGCAGCAGGACTGTGTTTTGTGGCATTGGCTCAAAATAAACTACAGTTCCCATGTTCATCATAATGAAGGAATATGTCACCCAGTATTTTTAATAGTTTTGGACAACAATGGAGCTCTATTGCACAGAGGAATATCAGGATTTGGTTACACAGGTAACACTTCTAAGTCAGATGAATTCATTGTTGGTTTTGGTCTTTTCATTAGATTTATTGACAATAAGAAAAATATGAGGTTAAGTTAAATTATATGATCAAAGGCAGCACAGTAGCAGGTGAGAAACTAACATTTTTAATTTTGCATTTACAGACATTCCTAGCTGCACTGGGAGAACTGCGAAACTGCAAAATGTGAAACTGCCAGAGAAACACATTAATCTGTAAACTAACGATCAGTCTAACCTGTAAAATAACACTTAGTCTTACTTTTCTTTTGGATGAAAATGTTTATGGACAACAGAAAGCTGGAACAACTGACAAGAGGATACGTAGGTGGGTCATTTTTTCCAGCAGAAGACTCCTTTTGATGAACGTCTCATTATAATCTGGAGATGATGGATGTGAGTTGAGTAAAGCCTGGCGTGTGTGTATATGTGACTGTTTAGGCAAAATGAGGGGTATGAGGACCTCTCAGTCGTATTCTTTGCACAGTGAGGTGTAACGGTTTGGAGTGAAAGGTTTTAATGGCTTTCAGTTGTTATTATTCCGCGTGTTATGACAGCTTGATTGGGCCTGCGGTCTTCTTTCAGTGCTGTTCCATTTGCATGCACCTCCCTTTTCCTCCCTCCTCAGCTTTGTGTTGTTATGGTAATTTTCATGAAGTAGATTGCATCTAGCTGGCTGCTCCACTTGGGTCCTGTCTGTGAGAGAAGCCCGGAGCAAGAGCATAATAATCATAATGAACACATCAGAACAATGCCACAGCAAAATACCACGCACACCAGACACACTAGAGCCGTTTCAATGACCACCGCAGTTAACAAAGTAACTAATTACAAACACTGATGAAGCTGTAGATCTCTCTCTACTTTGACTCATCTCATTTTTGCCCGTTGGCGTGCAAAGACTCTACTGTGTGAAAGGTTGCAGTTTCAACCAATTAAAATCTTCCTCTGTCTAATGGAGGTGCCTCAGTTGTGTGACATTAAGGCAAAAATAAAGCATGGAAGTGTCCCATTAAGGCACAGTCATATCCGTGCTAAATATAAGTTAAAAAGCAAATGGTACTTAAGTAACCATAGAAAGTCACAGAGCAAACTATTGATTTTACCCAAGAGTGCTTTCAGTGCAAGTGCTACATAGCAATTTAACATGAATAAGTCATTAACATCAGCACAATTACTGTTAACAACACAACTGAGGCAGGGGAAGACCCTTAACTGGCCTTTACACTGCATCTTTCACTGTGCGTCACTTAAATTGGATTTTAAGAAAATCTGCTGGGTTGCTTTACTGCACGCAGAAAAAAAAATTGCTTTATGACGCAAACGCAGGTAGCAGTTTACTTTGCTTAACTTAACCTCTAAGTAACTAAGTTTACTTAACTTTGCTTCCTTATATAAGTAATCACATAGCAAAATTACTTCAGTTTAAAGGGAGAAACGGCTAATTTGTATGTTGCTTTGGACAAAAGAAGTTGCCAAATAAATGCATAAATTTAAATGAAATGTAATGATGTAATGTAATGACTAGAGCTGACTGATACTTGATTTTTAAGTCCAATGCCAATAAATATCTGATAACAATATATTGGCAAATCTTCTTTATTTATCTTACATTATTACATAGCATAACCAAACATTTGTGGTAAGAAGTGTGACCACTATGTGTACTGATTGAAAAATTTGTAAAAAAAATAAACCCCAATAAGCCACAGCCTGGTACCCAAGGAATTAAGTTGGACAGCTCCGCATGTCAGGATTTATGTTGAATGCCAACATTCAGAGCCCATGCAGGAAGTAGTGTGTCCTTTATTAGGTGGAAAGTAAGACGTAGAGGTCAGAGTGGTGGATGGACATGTAGTGAGTTCAACTTTCATGCATGAGGTTGGAGTTTGAGTGCTGTCACAGACCTGCAATTTATTAACTCTAATCATTATCTTTCCCTAACATTAACCATACTCTAGCTGTCATAATCAGAAAAGGAAAGTTTTTAATTTTAAAAACGTGGGGACTGGATGTAAGAAGTCATTAAACATGATCTAGGGTTTTGCAGAGTCATCAATATGTTCTGTGGTGACAAGGTTGATAAGCCAATATATCGATATATTCCCTGGCCAATTTCTTTAGTCAGGCTCTAGGACTGACTCTTTAAGTCAGTAGCTACAATAATTCATCCGAATACCAATCAATAAACAAATAAAGTCAGTCAATTCCAAAGATAGCTTATCTTGCTAGAATGCATATTTGCCATTATCAATGTAGAGGAAATGGAGACATGCAGAAACATCCTCTTTGCTGCAGTGAGTGACACATTTTATAGGAAATTCAAATATGGTTTTAATTTGATGGAAAACAAGATCAGTGCCTTTCAGTAACAATGATATAATGAGGTGTTTCAAAGAGAATTCTGCAGCAGTCTCCTTCAGATGTTCTTCCTTTGAGCGGCTAACCTGTGGCTTTTCCTCTCTCCAGTCTTCTCCAAACTCTTGAACGCACAAGTGCTGCTGTTGAACGATGATACACGTGTTTGTGCGACAGGTTGAAACTAATTCACAACTGCAACTGCCCTTGAATTAGACAATGGCGAGTGATTCAACCAGTGGAGTGCGTATAACAATCTTCTTCACTCAGTTACACTCTGCACATCACTGACTTCGCCAACACTGAAAAACAACACAACACCTGTGTGTCATTCATTCGAGTGTGAATCATCATTCCTACCAAGCTTGGTATTTCCTTAACTCATACATCATGTCCTCTCCAGCACAACGGACAGCTCCTTGACTGACGGAGCTGTCACAAAGCAGACACAAAGACTAAAGAGAAGGTTAGTGTTTCAATTCATACAGAGGGGTATTTTAAACAATTATAATTGAATTAAGACCGAATTCTCATAATCAAAAAAATCTGAAAGCTTATTCAACACACACGTCCGCAAAAATCTGTCTTCATTCTGAGCTTTTCTATATGAACAGCAGTATCTTCTCAGCCTTATTTCCAGCTCTGTGAATGCGCCTCCAGTGTACACACAGCATTTGTGTTTGTTTTTATGTCTGCAGGCTTGTGTGTTTTTGCGTTACAGTAAAGGTTTGTGTAACAAGGGCTTATGACCTCAGCACCTGACGTGGAGCCAGTGAGGAGTAGCTGCCATCTGTTCAGCCCTGGGGGAGTCCGCCGGCCACCCAGAGCTGCTCAGCCCTAGACAGGTAGCCCGTCTGACATCTCCAACTCATCTCCAACACACCAAACGGCAGATAATGAGGGGCAGACAGCTGGCCAATGGACCCTATGTGCCCACCCCCCCCCCCCCACCAATACCAGGAAAACTGCCTACTGAGCTTTTCAGCAAACAGTTGTGTTGTGGTAGTGGATTTCATCTGGCTGTATGCAGGGTTTCCTTTCAAAGGCAAGGCTATCATACAATACACCCTCTTTCTCTATAGTCACAGTGGGGTGTGTTTTGAACTTCTACCTGAGGTAACATGAACATGACTCAAGTAATGAGTCTTCCAGTAAAACAAAGGCTCTAGATTACAGCTTTTGTGTACAGAGCTATGTGGTTACATTATTCAGCCTACAGATGGCAGTGCTTCAAAGGAAACTTGGAGTGCAGCTGCTGAGTGCATCTGACATCTGTATAAAACTACACATCTGAATTCATTGTCAAACATGTGAAAGGCTATATTCTTTTTCTTTATAACGGTTGAAATAGGCCTGACTGTCTGTCTCTATCTGACTGAGTGAGTGGGCGGAACCAGTGGGTAAGATGCTGTTGCAACATCATTTCCTTTCAAATTTTTTCCAAACCACATTTTTCATTTTATTTGTCAGAGGATGTGTGGATACATGTTTCAAAAAATCAAAAAATCAAAAAATTCAACAACACATTTTCACATTTTTACATGTGGGAGGCTTAACAAATGCATGTAGATTGCATGTAGAATAATTTGACAAATAGGTCTATTTTTGACACTGACATTATCTTCATCCTGTGTGCTGCTGATAACAGGCAAGACAGGTCAATTTAAATATTATATATACATATAATTCTAAATATATTTCAGTTGAATCTCTATTTAATGTGTTATATTAATTGAATATTTCTGCATGTTAGTAATGGTTAATATTCATCTGCCTTTATGCATAAACGTACAAACACCTTGAAGGATCCACCTTATGTCTAAAAGACATCAAATGTGATTGCAATGCGCTAAGTTGTGCCAAAGAATGACGCGACGGAGGTTGGGTCTAACAGCGCACACTGTACGTGAGGTGCAAGTGAACTGATGTGTGACTTCATGTAGCACCGGCACATCCACACACCGAGGGAGAGAGAGAGAGAGAGAGAGAGGAGGAGGAGGAAGAGAGAGAGAGAGAGAGAGAGAGAGAGAGAGAGAGAGAGAGAGAGAGAGAGAGGTTATGTGGCAGCCTGTTACAGAAAATGATCAATCCCTGAACGAGGCGGGAGGGTCACTTGATACCGTCTCCTTCTCAGCGGCTGACAGGGAGATGCCCATTGCTGTCCAGATGACTTCACAGGCAGCGCGTAGTCTAAATTAACCGGCAGTTTATCTCGGTACATTTGGCATTCACACACATTCACTGACTGACTGAGATACTGACTGAGACGCGGGACGTTCCCGCCCCAAAAATCCCAACGAAATAACCGGATCTGCGCTACTCATGAATGAGTCTCCTCTTATTTCAAGGTGAGTAGTCTATCCTTCACTGTTTGTGGCTGAGCAGCAGCCTGTAGTGCATCACAGCACTGTACAGAAAGGTAAAGTTGGGTAGACTTTGCGCGCCTCGGACGCAGTGAAAGACGTTCAGTGACATTGTACACGCTGAGTCAAGGTGTGATTTAGGATGTTGCATGAGTTAAGTATCAATATGTGTCTCCACCGGCCACCTGTAATAACGAACAGATGCGAACTGATGCTCAGAGGACTGTAATTGCCTCAGCTTCAGTACCAATGAGGTTCGTGGACAGGAGGCAGAGCAGCAATGTGTTAGTTTTGGTGCAAATAATTGCATTATCACTGGGATAAATTTCATTATACTTTAGACAAAGCCTGCTGTAGCAGCCTGTTTGTGCAGATTTTCCAGAACTCTTAACACGTGTGGATTATTCTGGGCAGTGCATCAGATCACTGGTCATCAGGAGAATACCAGTGTGAAGGATTTAGCCTGGAGATAGTCAGTCCTCCACTGCTGCCCTGCCTGCCTCCTGCAGCCTTGGCAGCAGGGGCAGAGCAGAAGCCACTGGGATGGTGATAAGGCTGAGCCTGAAAAGAACTAAAGCACACGCAGCTGTAGCAGTGCCAACCTCAACAATGCTGTTGACCAAGTGAATCTTTGTTCGAGCCCCAGTCTGTGTATGTGTGTGTGTGTATGTTTGGGTGTTGGTAGTAGGGGGGCGAGGAGGGTTGGTTGTTGGATTCACGGCTCTTTGACTCTCACCTCTCATGCAAACCAGATGAACCCCTATTCTGTCTGTATGCTCTCTCTGGTCTGGCTTATCTGGCCGGCCAGTTGGACTAGCTTTTATTCTCCAGGCCCCTCCAGAGTGGGTAAAGCCTCTCATGGAGAGAGAGAGAGAGAGATTGGCTTCTCTCTTGGTGTGTTCATGCCAGTCATCAGCTCCGGCACTTTATCAGTTGCCTGCTAATTTTAGAATTTAAATGAGTCTCCATATTAGTTCTGTTTCTCTCTTTTGCAGCATTTGACAGCATTAAATAAAACCGAGATTTGTGATGATCGCTTATCATCTAAGGAGTCAATATAAACGCCTAAGTAGACTTATTTTTAAAGGGTCAATTCACCCAAAATATAAAAAGACTATTTTTTTCCCCTTATTCCTTGAGGTTTCAAGCCATGCAGATCGTCTCTGAGATTTCTGCTGCCACCATGATACAAGAGAATATGTTTAAATGACTTACTCTGGGTTATCCACGGACCTCATTATGATTAGTTGCCACTGGAACTATGAAGAAATTATTCTTACTCTCGATAAATGTCATGAATTATCCAGTGTAAGTGGGGCATTAGTTTCTGGACAGACAAGTTGCCGTTGAGTTTATTAAATGTCGTTTTCAGTGCTTTGAGGTGCACAAACAGAATTCCATTCACCTTCATTGTTTTTGGCAGCGACTGAGGTTTCAGAGGCAGATATATTAGTTGAATGACTAAACACTAGTAGGGGTAAGAGAGAAAAAACTTTTTTTTTTAAAAATCTGGCTAAACAGACCCTTTAAAATCGTACAAATCTATACTATTTTCCACAACAGAGTCAGACTGATGCACAGTATATCAGATAAAAGTAGGACACATCCAACTCCATGAAGCATAAAAATGGGATTCTGTTGGATTGTTCATTGATTTCTATTTGCTGAGGGTTGTAATTCCTTCACCTCTACCAGTCTTTGTAACAGTAGTTTTGAATGTAGAGAGATTGCAGTTGAAACTGCATCATTTTGGAGTCTTTTGACCCTGGAGCCAACGCCAGACCAGTGTAGGTGAAGTAATTTAGAACATCTGTCTCTGTCATTTTCACCCACAAGCCAGGAGTTAAGTGTTATCTCAGACTTCTACAGAGATTAATGAGCTATACTGAATGTTTGAGAAGATAGAAAAAAAGAAAAAGAAATCAGGAACACAGCACTACACTGCGAAAAACAGCTTTTGATTTAAATGACCACCAGTTCAATCCGTGACATTGATTTTGAAGTAATTTGAATATCAGGGAGCGCGATGTGGGTCAGGGGCAAAGGCGACGCACAGTCACTGCAATAGTACATCAGGCAAATTAGTGTATGTAACACAATTACACGGTGTGTGAGTGCACAGCAGCTCACTGCTACTACCCATAGCTGGAGACCCCCCACTTCCAAACCCTCCCACCCTCCCCCCACCGCTACCCCGTTGCCCACAGAGACACTGATTAAACACGACTGTTCAGATGCTACAGCCCGAGGAGGAAGAAGGAGAGCCCCCAGTGTGTGCATTGTGTGTGTTAGTGTTTGCGTATACATGCATGTACTGTATGTGTGTGCGTTCACACATGTGTGCTTATTATATGTGTGTGCATTTACTAGCCTGCCTTTGCATAGGAGTGCATACAATAGAGTGCAGGACTGAAAGTGATAAAAAGAGAAGAGACACAAACATTGATATGAAACCAACAGTGATGGGAGAGAGGAAGAAAGAAACAGAGAGAGAAAGCAAAATACTGCAGATCACCAAGCACTGCTGATATGCCGTTGTCCTTACTTATTTCTCTCCTTCATCCCCCTTTCAATCTTCATGCTGCTGCTTATTTCAGTGTGTGATTCCAGGCCTGGAGGGAGCTGGATGCACAGGTTGATAATGGTGGAAAAAGATATGTAGCGTGAGTGAGAAAGACTAATAAAGACTGGAACAGACAGACAGATCAGAGAGAGAGAGAGAGAGAGAGAGAGAGAGAGAGAGAGAGAGAGAGAGAGAGAGAGAGAGAGGTGGTGACAAACAGTGAAGGAGAGAAGTGAGAGGGAGGAGAGGTACAAGTGGAAAGGGTGCAACTCACCTGCCAGATGGCAGCTTTAGCAGTACTCAGCATGCAGTGATGGCGGTCTTGCAATATGGTGCATCGCCTCCAGATTGTCACACCGTTGTAGATACAAACAGTGTAATAACTTTGCTGATGTGTGTGTTTTGCATGATTTTCTTTGTCACTGGTGTGTGTCTCAAGGTAAGCAGGCAACATATGGTTATAAAAAAAAAAAAGGTGACAAAGTTCAAAGACATTAGATGTGTGTTTTTCTTGGAAAAAGTGTTAACGTGTCTTTTAAATTTGAAAAGTTTGTAGTCTTTTATTTCTTACAAGGGTAGTCCAATGATTTTACACATGAGTTTACTCATTTCGAGGAGTATTACTCAGCCTATTGTTCATGTACTCTGTGGCTCTGGAGGAGATTTCTAATGTCTGAGGAAATAACTGTAAAAATACAAATTTGTAACAGAAACTGTGCTCCACAAATGTGAGACGTGGAGTTTGGAAGACATGGACATTCACCAGGCAGAGAGGATCTAACAAAAAATGCCCTCAAGCTGCATAATGAAAAGTGAGGGATCCTGTGTTTTTGGAGCTTGACTCATATTACAGACCAACAGTCAGGATGTCTCTGCCTCTGCTGCATGAATTGTGACCATGCTTTTTAAAAAATATATATCTCCTGTAAGTCTCCAACTTTATGGAAGTGTAATATTAAATTTCCGCAGTAGCCCTTTAACTACTCCCTTGTGTCAGGTTTGGATGATTGCAGCCTTTGAAAATATAATTTTGGACTTCATACATCTTATGATGAGGGAGCTAAAAAAATATGAGACTTGGAACATTCAAATTAGCTATTAATTAAAATGTGACATTTTAATATAGAGAAAGAAATGCAAATGTTGGTCATGGAAAATGTGTTTTATGACATGAGATATTCAGAGAAAATGTATGGAAATTGGACTTAATGTGGTAAAGCCATGGCAAATCTGTGTCCCTTCACTGAAAATCTTCCATTTCCCTCAATTTCAGCTAATGCCTTAAACTCAAATAATTTTCCATTTCTTGAAAATGACATCTTTGTACTACTTTAATGGGATGTAGGTAAGAATAGTTGAAATTCCCAATAAATAATAACATCAAAAACTTTTGAACAATCTCTGCACCCATCCCTTCCATTATAGAAAACCTGCAACTTCAAAGCTTCAAAGCATACAAGAAAATAGCATTTGTGACAGTTTGAGATTATGACAAAAAAAAGTGTTGAATTGCAGAAGCCATCAAATTGCTTTTCCCTTGTGACTTTGAATGACAGAGCCTCTGGGACAATGTTTAAGTCACAGTTTGGCATGTAGACACCTGCTGAATGAGATGCGTGGGCTAGTCTTACAATGAAAGTAAGTCATCAGTTCCATTATAAACGCCCAGTGTGGTTGCTTAGTTGGAACATCTGCAAACTGGTCCCCATCAGGTTATCTAAAACATGTCCCAGAATCCCAGAGCACCTGGACTACATCTCAGACTGCTTGAGTGTTCAGCCCTTGGCAGCCACAAACCAGGTGGGACTGGACTTACTTAATAGACTTAGAAAATTCAATTTTAATTTGAGAATCAAATCCTATCAAGAGGGACGAGTTAAAGTGATGGGAAGAGTTCTCATCTGTGTGTTCGCTGTAAATTCTTTAACGTTTTCCCCTGTATGTGCTTTTTGAAAAAAAGATTTCAAAAACTTGCACCTCGTTTGCCCTCCAGTGACTTTCTATTTCTGTCAAATTCACCTGTGTTTGCAATCCTAGTAGACCTCTGGCCCACTAGGGTACTGTACTCTTAACCAGGCTATTTCTATTTCTGAACATTGGGGATATTTCTATGCATTTGCCCACAATCGCTGTCAGAGACTTTGGAAGTAGGATAGAGTTTCAGAGTGGGTTAGAATTGGGGACAAGCCGGGTTGAGCCGACCATAGAGACAGACTGAGATAATCTGGGCAGATGCTTGTATTTGTACAGCTTTTGGGTGAATGGCCACCAAGGCCTTATTTGCACTGCGGATTAAATGTTAAATGGGTTTTGGTGCAGCAGATACTTAGAGGGAAAGTTGTCGAATAGTACAACATGCACCATCTCTCCTCCTCTTTCCTGTTTGTCTCTCTCTTGCTCGCTGTCTATCTCTGTCTCCTCTTGCTCACAGTGATTTGTCAGCAGTGGAGGTAGCAGCTGTTCCTTTTGCATTGTAATTTCTTTGATCGTAATTATTCGTGCCAGCTACCTCCAACCTTGGCATCCTCCACCCCACGAAGCCATATGGGCGAAGAGGGAGGAAGCCGAGGAAACATACAGGCTTCTTTGGAATAAGTTCTTTGATTTCTGTGTGCAGTGGTGTGGGAATTATGGACATATGTGCTTCACAGCTTCACATGGATCCACTGCATCACCGTGTTTGATTATTTTTCTCATTCATACACTCGCTGGGGTCTAGACTCTGCCAAATGTAATGCATTTTCCCTGTCAGGTCTCAATGATTTATGCATGCAAAAGCAATATAGCCCTGCACATCTGTAACCGAATCAGTCTGAGCAGAAATATAGCTTTGTTCTACAGAATGAGCAATGTCAACTCGGACAAAAAAAAATGCAGAAACTCAGAAGATGGGAGCAGACAATAAAATTACAGCCAAGCGGCTGAATATCAGGCTGGTAGCTATTGAGCCAAATAAAAATGGCTAAGAGAGAGTGGTCCTACAGTACAAAAAAACACAAGTGGAGAGCTGTTCCGTACTCATCTTCAGACTAGTGAGTAAAGCCCACATTTTATCACTCTCATTCTCTGTTCCCTTCAGTTGTACCATCAAGAGATCACTCCCAGCCTCGGTCAGACTCTTCTGTTTATTCCTTGTTCTTCTTCTTGCACTTAAGCGATGTTAAGGATGAGGGGTGCTGGGCAGCCAATGCAGCACGGCTCACACGCACATGCTGCGTGGCTCCAAAGAAAACGCAGCACGCTCTGTCTTCTTCTGCGGTCGCTAAATTATAGAAGACCCTCTTTTGCACCCAGGCTGCATGGGTTTTCATCACAGCGCCAGAGGTCACTTTGACTTTCCCCTCTCTGCTCATCATATATGCAACATGAGGGCTTCAGCAGTTGAGAGAAGCCTGCTTGAGGTCACCATTAACCAGGGAAGACCGACAATGAGATTTATGGAATAGAAGACAGAACTGAGAAGAGGGAAGGGAGGAGAAAGGCATGCATGGTTAAATCTGACTGTGGCAGCATTGCCCTTGATCTGGTCCCTGCTCTTAACAGCAATTTCAGATATAGTACTGTATCTGCATGTATAATGCATACACCCTGAGATAATGGCATGCATCGCAAAAGAGGCTGCTGACTGTGTTGTGGTGATGTGTTGGAATTGGTCCCCCATGTCACATTTGCCTCTGCCCAGGTCTCTCACAGCGTCCTGCAGTTATTAGGAGTAGAGCGTGTTGCAATGACATAGTGCTGTTTTACTGTTCCCACAAGACATCCTCCGCTACTCTACCATCAAGATTAGTGGCTGGCTGGAGAGTCCTAAAGCCTGCAATATCTGTGCTGACCAATAAACTAAACAAGTATGGAAAAAGGCAATTACTGTTTGGTTTTGTTCATGTAAAATCATGCCAGGAAACCCAGACATACCAGAAGACCTCCAAACTTAACTAAATTAATTCGCAGCAATTCTCATTGTTTCCAGCAAATACTCACAAATTGTTGGTTGTATGACTTTTTTTCCTCCTCACTGAGAGAAATGTCTGGGGGAAACACTGCTGTTTGAATTAACATTGTAGAACATAATGATGAAAATTAACCACAGGCCAACTGTCACAAAATTTCACTGCGCGGCATCAAAGTGAAGATATCCTGTGGGTATCTGCAGTGTGAGCATCCAGACTACACATTATGCCTTCTGAGGGCCTAGTCTGTGTTTCTGTCACGGGGTCTTATGAGGCGGGAGCCCATCGCCCTGGGCTGCCCCCTCTACAACGCAGCCACAGATAAAACACGGTGGACTGATCACAAAACACTGCTTTTTCTAATAAACCCCACCGGTCCCTTGTGATTCAATATGACATTCATTTAAAAGTCATCGTTAATAAAGACGGCATTTTCATGTCCTAATTCCCCTACTCATCACTGTAGGTACCAGCGACAGCCCCTGGCTCTGGCTTGCTGGCTCCCTCCTCCCTCCTGTCTCTGCCACGTTTGACCTACTTCTGTCTCCACAACATTGTAAACAGATCTACTAATTGCCTTCATTTATTCATTTGGAAGTCAAGTTCTGTTGCGGCTGGCGCCCTCCCAGCTCATTCATGTGTAATGTGTACAACGCTGGCCCTCCCCCCAATGACTCGCCCATGTGAATTTACAGGAAACCCCAGACAAAAGTATCCAATCAGGCCTTTTGAGTTTACATATTGTGAGTATTGTGTAGACACCATAATGACAGTGCAGTACCAAAAAGTGCTGCGGCCAAAACTTAATTTTCATGCAATAACTTTATAGAGAGACTTTCAACTTCCATCAGCAGCTCTCTTGGAAAACCTACTGACACCAAAAACCCTGCGCCTTTCTGCCCAGTCGGCTTGTAATCATGAGGACAAAAGCTGATATGACTATTGTAGTTCAGACACTTGCCGCTGTGGTCTTATACTGTTATTGCTTTATGCAGCCTTATAAATCTAAACCGTAAAAAACAACATCACATCAACAAAAACATGTTTTTATCACTGATGCCAGTGACAATGACTCCCATTGTTGACTAAGTGTAAGAACTGAGATGCATCTTCTGACCTTTAGAGAGATCATGACACAGTCTGTCGACAGTGTTGCTGATCTCACACAAATCTATAATCCAAAACCGAAACAAGATAAACTTGAACACCAAGTTGTTCATGCTGAATCTGTCCTTTTAAAAGAAAATATTATATTGTACCAACCTCTTGCTGGTGTTTAAAAACACAACACATAGCTCCAAAATTTAAATGCAATTTAAACACAGATATTTTTAATTTAATTACAATGCTTTTTGACATTATCCTTTGGGTTTTTACAGGCTTTTATAAACTAAATATGTCTCTGCTTACAAAGGTGAAAATCTCCACTACAACAGAAAATGTGCAAATCATCAAAAAACTCAAGTCATGACGTTCTCATATACCATCAGTGATAAGTGTTCACATCAGATCATTTGAATTTATACTAAACTAACTACAATTTGTAAATTTACCTTAAAAATGACTTTTTGTTAGTCACAGCTTCATGCTATAAAACTTGAGCGAGCAGGGAAAATGATGCACATGGACAGCCTAACAAAGAAATATCCCATATGAACATTTTACTTCATCTCTGATGGCAGATGGGTCAAACAAACACGAGGAAGAAGAAAAAAAAAAAAGCTAACCATCCCTTCTGTCCCATGAGTCATGCCTTACAGGGTGCTACAGAAGCTATGACAGCATTTCACCCCAATAAAAGCTGAACTCAAAGCATGGATTTGGTTCTACTGATCTCGATCCAGGTCAAAGGGTCGTGTTTATGGAGCACAAGAGGCTGACTTCTCCCTACTCCGCACTGTGATTGGTGCCTGCTGAGAGGCCTCATCCCCAGAGGCCTCAGCAAACCATGTTCCTGTGTGTGAGTGTGAATGAGTCACGTCTGGGCTGGAGCGTGTCTGAGTGGCGAGGCGGAGTATTCAGCAGGGAGGACTGCGCAGGGTGAAGAGCTGTCTCTATAATCCAGGGTAAACACTGAGCAGCATGACTGCACGCCTTAGACGTGACCAAAGCCGGCAGAACAGAAATGGATGAAACGATGAGGCTGCTGCTTGCCTGCCTGGCTCCGTTTGCCACCAGCACTTCCTATTTTCTCTTCTTGTTTTTCTCCCCTGTTTTGTAATTCTTCAGAGGGTTTGACCAGAGACTCTCAACACTGAATTAACATCTGGGTGGCACAGCTGTTGTTTAAGGTCATACCAGACTCAAACCTGACTTTGCAAAACCATTTGGTCTGCTATTTGCAGTCAGACCTCAAGAGCGCTGTCTTATTTATTATTTCTAGTTGAATAGGACGACGCTTGAGGCTCTGATGAGATTACAAGCAATTTCCAACAAAGGTCTCCACCTGGAAGTCTGTAGTTTGATTTGAACAAAAGAAATTCAAAGTAATGGGATTTTGTTGGACTCCACAAAATAGAGACAACCCCAGTTTATTTGGTAAACTAGGAAGGTAAACACAAAATCACTTTTCTGCTCCTTTTTGTGGCAGCTCAACAACAGACACAAAGGACTGAATCAGATTTTTCTGTTCTAACCCGCCCACTTTCAAACAGCCTTGTGCTGCATTATGTCCCATTCCAAGAACTCCTTTCACACCAAAACAACCTACATCAAAAAAGTAGAAGAAAGCCCTTGAAAAAGGTTTGTATTGCAGCAAGTAAAGCTTTCTGGTGACCACTGGTTTAGACGATTTGGTTTACTGAGAACAAATGCATGAAAGCTGTAAAGAGTTTATTTTCATGATACTTTACTCATAGGTCATCAAAATACAGAAATGACTCTGCTTCCGCTGAAATGTTTCAAAATGCCTGAATACCCTTTTCATCGTGTTTCTACATAAAAAAAGTGACAAATGATAGAAAATCGTGGTGACATCAATACAGAAACTGATTCAGGGACCCATCAGCTTGCAAAGCAGATGATTTGAGGGACTTTCAGAAGGAATTTGTTGAACACAATTTTGCCCAAAATAAAGAAGCTGAAAATATTAGTGCCAACATGTTCTGCCAAGTCTCTGCTCTCTGAGAACTAATAAAAGCAAACAGTTTTTGTATTCAGTCAGGCAAAAAATGGTCAAGAAAAGAAAGGAAGCTTCTGTCATCTAATATTTAAAGCAGCATTTAAAGATAGAGATAAGCAGAGTGTGACTAAGATTGATCCGTATAGATCTCTGTAAATGTCATGCGTTATAAATACAGAAAAGCAAACAGAACTTTTAAGAAAGACTTAAACACAGCGAAACAGTGTGTCACAGATATTAGTCTTCGATGGCCAATTACTGTTAGAATTGCTCACACAGAGTCTGCCAAATTGAGCAGAGTTGGTCGAGACACTTCAGTGACTTCTCCTCTGGAGTGAACGTGGAGGGACAGATGGACAGGAGATGCTGGAGTGGAGCTGGAGTCAGCCCAGCCAGCTCAGTGTCAGTCCATCCGCTCCATCCTTGGCTCTCGCTCAACTCAGCCGGACGTCCTGTTAGTCAGCCAATGGAGAGCACCCACCGCATCATGACCCCCGCATTAGGATCTGACATGGCTGTCTTCATTTAACCTTTACTTATACCAGGAAGTCTCACTGAGAAAACACCCTGTTTACTTTAGCTCCGGCCAAGAAAGACAGTTGCCTTTGAGCTAAAGCCTTCTAGCGTTTGGCAAGATATCTTTAGAGGAAATTTAGAGGCATTTTTTCTGGTGGGGGTTGAATGATTTTTAAAAAAAGAAATTATTAGAAGAGTGTGAAGGGGCTGCTGGCATAGTAATGGAGAGGACAAAGGGGAAGATAGAAAGGGGGTTTTATAGCCATTGGAAGCCAGATTGGAGAAGCTTCTGGTGAGACATAGAAAGGATTTAGGGTGATGTAGGTGTCTTAATTCATGGTCCGTCCTCCTATGCAGGCAGTTTTATTACCCCATTAATGGACTTCGATGAAGCAACTGTGTATGTGAAGCCACTTTATCTACAATGCTTTCTACAATGCCACTAAAATGTGTCTTTATTTTGAGATTTAAAAAAATTTTTTTGTTCCAAATTAGCTTATTTTGCCTCATCTGCAGCAGAAACACCTTGCATTAGACAAAAACATGCATCACATGATAGTTATGACAAGAAAACAGTCAACACATCAACCATTCTTTGCCATGTGTCTAACTCATCCATCCTTCAGTCCATCATGTGTTTGAGGGACGTTGTTTGTCCCCTGGAAATATCTACATAAAATATGCTAATGAAATTAAACAGGGAAGTGTGAGGGTTGATGCTGCCTGGCTCTGAATCTCTAATGACTCTCTGCCATCCCTGGAAAAAGCCTGATTAATTTGGGAATGTCGGCCGCAGTGGAGAGTGATTAATTCCTCCTGGATTCAACCATTTAAACGAACAAGACGGAGGGGAGAAAGGAAAACAGGGAGCCCAAAATATGGACGCATAATTAATACATTTAGATCATTTAATTAGCCACCCAAACAGAGGGAAGGCACAGTTACATTGTGTCACTGCTTTGTTCAAGTAATAAGCCATAGTTAGTTCTCTTTTACAAAGAGGCGAATATAATGAGCCCCCCTGTTAATAGTGGGAACATTGGACCATCTCTGGTAAATATGGGGAGACAGTTTGAACAAATGATTACTTGTTTCTTTGATGTTTCATGTGTCTGACTAAGCAGAGATAGAGAGGAAAACAAGCACATATACTGTATTTCTAGGTTTTTAGTTGAAGTATCTAATGGTACCCTGAAATTGTTTTTTCACCCTCAAAAGAATCAAGAATCTTTTGAGTCTTAAAACAAATGTCTCTCTCTTCTCTTTCAGAATGATGTGAAGGACGAGACCACACTTCAGCTCATCTTCTCCAGTGCAATCCTGCTCCTGGCTAACATACAATCTCAGGTGTTTTGTCTGAGCTCGGTATCTTTCTGAGCCCTGTGGGGATGGGAACGTGCTTGGATAAAGGATGGACTTACTGCAGCCTCACTAAAGGTCACGGTCCTCTAAAGGTCATGTCATGGCCCGTGGCGCTTTGGCTATTGACTCTAATCTCTGTGAATCAAAAGACGACTGTCGGACAGACTCTGAACAACTTCCAATCAGAGAGGAAGGAGTGGTCGCTGAACCACCTGACTGTGCATCAGTCCACTGGGGCTCTGTACGTCGGAGCTGTCAACCGAATATACAAGTTGTCGGCTAACCTCACCCTCCTGGTGTCCCATGATACAGGGCCAGAATATGACAACAAAGCGTGTTACCCACCACTCATTGTCCAGCCCTGCTCTGAGCCTCTAGCCTCCACTGACAACGTAAATAAACTGTTGCTCATCGACTACTCTCACAACCGGCTGCTGGCCTGCGGCAGCCTCTACCAGGGTGTCTGCAAGCTGATGAGGCTCGACGACTTGTTCATTCTTGTGGAGCCCACACATAAGAAAGAACACTACCTGTCGAGTGACAACCAGACAGGGACGATGTACGGGGTTGTTGTGCACTCGCAGGGTCAAGATGCCACTCTGTACATTGGCACAGCTGTCGGAGGGAAACAAGACTACTTCCCAACTATCTCTAGTCGCAAGCTGCCTCGTGACCCAGAATCCTCTGCCATGCTGGACTATGAGCTTCACACTGACTTCGTTTCATCACTCATTAAAATCCCCTCGGACACACTGGCTCTTGTTCCACACTTTGACATCTACTACATCTACGGCTTCGCTAGTGGCAGCTTCGTCTACTTCATGACCGTCCAGCCGGAGACACCAGAGAATGGGATGCCCGCTGGTGGCTCCCCTGGCGACCTGTTTTACACCTCGCGCATCATTCGCCTCTGCAAAGGTGACAAGAAGTTTCACTCCTACGTGTCACTTCCTGTGGGGTGCGTTCACAGAGGCGAGGAGTACCGTCTGCTGCAGGCAGCTTACCTGTCCAAGGCTGGCAAAGTTCTGGCAAAGTCGCTGAACATCAGCGCCCAGGAGGACGTGCTCTTTGCTGTGTTCTCCAAGGGACAGAAGCAGTACCATGACCCTCCAGATCACTCCGCTCTCTGCATCTTCACCATTCAAGACATCAACACGCGCATCAAGGAGCGGCTGCAGTCGTGCTACCAGGGAGAGGGAAACCTGGAGCTGCACTGGCTGCTGGGAAAGGACGTGCAGTGCACCAAGGCGGTAGGTGGACTGCAGGGAGAGAAAGGCGAACCATGTCCTCATCACCATCATTGGTTAACCCTCTGATTTTGCCTCATATAATACACACATTTAGACCACACACATGGGAACAAGCAGCATTGATACAGATTTACTGAAAGTTTGATTATCCCACAACCATGATAGCAGCATAAATAGCTGATAGGCAGGCAGCCAGAGCTGTGCTCAAGACACCATTCAGGTTTTCAGGATCCCACAAGAGCAGAAGAGCTGGAGGAGATTAATTCCCCACTGCTAATCAGAGGAGTTTTGTATGGAGCTTTGATTTCATTCAGGGGTTTGGGCACTGACTCCCGCCTTCTTCTCCTCCCCTTTCTCTCCCTCTCTCCCCTCATTTCCTTCCCTCTACTCTTGTCGCTGTCAGCAGTATTTGAACCCTCTGAGACCTGTTCTTGATCTTGAGAAAAAAGGATTTTCTTGTAAATGTCCAAGTCTATGCCTTTGTGAAAGCTATAATTCTGCATAATGAGTGGTTTTTATGGAAACAAGTTGAAAGTAAACCATGAAAACAATGATATTCATCACATCCATCGCTCTGGTGGTTCCTAACATGTGCTTTGATTCCATCATGCCATCAAACAAATAAGATGTAATGTTATTCATAAAAACAACTGAGAGAGGAAAGAGATACATAATAATGCAATAATTAATTCTCACTGTGCAGTTAACCAAAGGCCTTTCTATCTAAAATGGACTGTAAATGAAACACAGTGGTCAGTTGAGATGGTCACAATCAGCCCTGTTAAGATGTGATTAGATCCTGTGTTTCTGTGGTTTTTGATTAACTCAACAAACAAGTGTTGCTAGAGATGCACAGATATGGATTTTTGAGGTTGATACTGATATTATTTTCCTACATGCATTACGATTTTAGACATGCTTATCTTAAGATCATAGCATGAAAAGACCAAGATAAATTTATTCTGTTGCTTTAGTGACACTTGTTAAGTTTTTGGATCCTAGAAAAAAGTTACATAAATGCAAATTTCACAACAAAACAAAGAATCTACAGCCACACTAGTGACTCTAGACTGGCACAGCAGTTACAATGCAAACGGTAAGTCTCTAATGTTTAACAGGTATAATGTTTACTATTTTAGTTTAGAGAGCTAATTAGAGCTAAACACCAATTAGAGCAATTAGGGTGATGAAATGAAATGAGTTTTTCAGATATTTGATGATGGCACTACATGAAAAGTCAGGGATTCACCAAAATGATTACAATTCATCCTTTGGGGACCATTAATGTCCATCCAATAGTTGTTGAGACATTTTACTTAAAATCACAAATGTCAACATTGGTTGCACTACAGGTCAGGGGATCACCAAAGTCATTAAGACACATCTGAAAACCACAAATGTCTGTACAAAAACATTGAGCCAATCCGTCTCGCAGATGTTGAGATACTTCATTGAATAAGTGAGAACTTTGATCTGATGATGGAGCTAGAGCAAAAGTCAGGGCATCACCAAAGTCACTCTTGGATTAATCCTGTACAAAACATTGTGACTGGCAATCCATCCAATAAGTGTTGAGATGTTTCAGTCTGGACCAAAGTGGTGGAAGAACAACGTTGCCATCCAGAGAGCTGCACTGTCAGTGTGGCTAAAATTAATATTTTCCAATGCTTCCTTTATAATTGGTATGAAAAATATTAAAAATTCAGCAGCAGGCAATTTTGCAGTCCCTAGTAAAGAATGCAACTATTAAAACAAATATAAATAAATATTACATAATAACAATGTAAAATATTTATATACTGTATGTGTTCAAGATTTAGGTTCAAAAGAGAGCAGATATGGGTTCACCTAGCAGGCAGACAGGAACTGGCTCATTTTATTTTATTCATTTCATAAGACTGGAGGTCAGGTTTAAGCAGTCGGGTGGGGTGAGATGAAGCTTGTTTACTTTACGCTGAGTACACTTCACTGATCACATTCAGTAAAGCTCAGGTATATTGCTTAGTGGAAGGAAAAGCACAGCGAGGGCTGATATGTGCATAAGAAGTAGCGGATGTGAAATAAGAAATTATCTGCCCTAAAAAGGTAGATTTATATACTGAGTGACGGGCAATTAGCAAAAGGTTTGAGGTGCATGTTAGTAGATGTAACAGGACTGCTTAGCGTGCAGCTCTCTTTGATGCTTAATCAAAACCTGACATCTCTTGTGCTGTGTGTTTGTGTGATGTCAGATCAAGCGATCTAAAAATCACAGAAACAGGCGCAAAATACACAGCGCTTCTCGTGTTTGCCATCAGCAATTAGTCCGCTCCGCAAATTCACCCGCTCTGAGGCTTGTTGATAAACGCAGCAGCCTAAACCCTTTTGAAGTAACAATTTTTAACCCTGAAAATCGTGCGTTTAATGCATGTTAGGCTTACCGGAAGTCAGTCTGAGTTCTCTTCTTATATTCGCATGTGTCTGCAGCGATCTCGATCATTTTTCTGTCTCCCGTTTATGCTCTTCCTTCTGTCTCATTATCTCCACCTCCCTTCCTTATATCTGTCATCCTCACTCCTCCTTCTTTTTCACTCTCTCCCCTTTTCCATCCTTTCCTCCATTCATCTGTTCTCCTCTTTTCTTCCTCACAAAAACACCTTACCGCCTTCATACTCTTAATTCTCTCCTGATCTCGCCATCTCTCTGTCTCTCCGTGCAGCCTGTTCCCATCGATGATCACTTCTGCGGCCTGGATATAAACCAGCCTCTGGGGGGTTCCCAGCTGGTGTCGGGTCGGACGGTGTTCACCGAGAGCAGGGACAGACTGACCTCCATCACCTCCTATGTCTACAACGGACACAGCGTGGTCTTCCTGGGCACCAGGAATGGACGGCTGAAGAAGGTGAGAGCAGCGATACACTGACAGACACTGGCAAGCGTGACACACTGAACTCAGACACGCAGGGACTGTCTGGTTGTTTTCAGTGAATTGCTGACTCTTAAGAGATGCAGCCAGATGACAAATCACATCATGTATCCACATTTAAAATACAACAATGATTTCCTCAGGTTTCTGTTGGTGAACTAGTATCTCTGCCTCTTCTGACAGTTATCTTCCTGTTTCAGTTTTTGAACATCAATGCAATTATAGCGTCATCCTTGACCTCTGAATCGCAGTACACATCTCAGATTTGTTCACTTATTCAAATAGGTCTGGTGTGCTAATTGACAGCTATTTCCGCTGGTTGGAAATCAACCAATCAGATCTTAGTATACAGGTTTAAGAACTGGAATGTCATTTCCCTACAAAGCTAGTTAGCTCTCTAGCTACATCCATGAAAGAGCAGCAAGAGAAAACGGTGTGGATGACATTGACAGCTTTACAAGTTGTTGCAAGTCCACAGGCAGAAATTACAAGTCTTAAATCAGCATATTTCTTTGATCATTGTGAAAAATGTTAACAGCTCCTAGCAACCGCTACAGCAGCTACACTCACTTGCTACTAATTGATTTGGGCAAAGCAAAACAAAATAATCCCACCTCCTTTAACACAATGTCAGGTTGAATTAATGTGTCTATTAATGAGTGTAAAGAGAATCTGTTGCTCCTGCACTCTGAGGGACTGATAACAAAACCGGATATATTCAACATTAAAAGTGTACTCCAGTGATATAGTATTGCACTTCTGCAAAGTTTGGGGACTTGCAAGTGACAGACTATCAGAAGAATAGTGCAGCAGAGGTCAAGATATGCTGATTTTTGCTTCCTAGTGGCAAGTCAGGCTCCAAAAAAGTCGGATCTACACTTGACATCATGCAACTTGATATCATCTTTTCATTAGACACTCTCTGTCTCATAAATGTTCATGTCTTTCAAAATCCATGCCAGTAGTTTATAATGCAAGCTTTCTGCCAAAGCCAAGATAACCCTGATGACATCATTGTGACATAATCTGGGTTACTTTCTGAGACTTAAAGCTCTTACAGACACACAGGAGACATAATATAACTGCTTTTACAGGCTGTGAACTACCCCTCGATGACCAGTAAACTGAAATTCAAGTGCAAAATTTGTGGAATGCCCCTTTAATGTTTTACATCACATGAAAGGTTTCTGCTACCAAACTAAATGTAACACTATTCATCAGGTGAGAAATACACCACTGAGATACATCACCCATAGTTTTTGTGTCTTACCACCATGGCACATTTGTGTAATAATGATCTTTAATCCATTAACACCAATTAATGCAATAATCTCCTCAATTAATGCTCTAATTAGCATAACTGGTTTTGTTTAATATATCATGGTGGTTATGCAGCTGGATGAAGGTGCAGCAATCACGAAGCACTACTTCTTGTGCCTCAGCCTTTGGTCTGGAGCTCCCAGACAAAGACAAACAGATGTAAATTTCCATCACACTACTTGAACCAGACGAGCACATTTCGGTTTCTTTGTATTGGTTGTAAGTAACATTATGCAGCTCTAGTAGCCTGCCTCTTGTTTCACGCTGTCCCGCTGGATTTTAGTTTCAATGGCTTTTAGCATTACAAAGTACTTAAAGGACCACTTCCCAGACTTTGAACTTCAACCTCATCGCTGTGTCCTTGACATGAATTTTTACATGCTGATTAAAATCATTAGACTTTTAAATCTGTAGTATCTTCTATCTGTATCTTCTATCTGTAGGCCGAGGTACACTTGAAATGAATTATTTCATACAATGTGTTGCCTGACACTGTCTCAGGGCTAAAGTGCTTATAGCTGTTCCAAACAGCCACACTTAAAGGGGATCAGTGTTTTCCCTTCCATTGCTCTCTGTGTCGGTGTTTGACCGAGGGTAGGACTCAGCTCCTCCACACACACACACACACACACACACACACACACACACACACACACAGAGTGGACAGCAGAGAGGTGGAGACAATGAACCAGGTGAAGATAACGTTTTACTTGAGCTGACGACAACTATGCTCATTACTGTGAGTGCAATAAAAGCTTTACAAGTAAAAATCCAATAAGAACTTTATCAAAACACCTGTTCAACAAGCATAAACGTGTAGAAAAGTGATATTTTCATCTGCTTTGCCCCCAGTGTACCATCTACCGCCAGTATGTTTCAAAGGGCCACGGTGCGCTGGTTAGACTAATAGTAAATTGCTATAAAACAAGCTAAAAATGAAAGTTGCCTGCATTTAGCTGAACTGTTTAGCTTAGTTTGCCATGTATCATAAAACTAGTCAAATTCTTGTAGCTTAGCTACAGACTAAGGTGGCAGCCCTCCCTCCCAAACCAGCCCCCCCCCCCCCCCTCTCTTCCAGCGGTACCTGCAGGCAGGTCTTCTTTCTAAACTTCACTCAGTATTCTGATGTAAAGAATATTATTTATGTTATTGACATTGTAGATTAGTTTCCAATGAGATATTACTGAGTTTATATAGTGACTTTGATGTTGTTGTGTTCCAGGAACAATAATTAGTTATATTCAAAATATTAATCAATTCTAATCCTTTTTGTGATTTCCTGTCATTAATATACTATTATGATGTTGGATATCTATGCTAACGTTGTCAAAGTTCCAAAACTTGAGGTTAACATACGTAGAAATGCTCCCTGCAAGTCAAAAGCCAAGGCTTCAACTTGCTCTGAATAGTGCGTTTGCAATGTTTTTTTCTACCTTGCTGATGAGCTGCCCGCAAATGGCCGTCTGCTCTGTAGCCGCGGATTTCGGCTTGAACATGTACGGATGTATTTGAGAAGTTGACATTTCAAGTAAAGAACGGGGAAAAAAGTAGTGAAATGCTACTACTATAGTTTGTTGTATGGTTTGATGATTTGGTTTGTAGCCTCCGGAGCCGGTGGAAGTCTCCTGAGCGGCAGCTTCTAAGAGCTGGCTGAATATTTAGCTGATTTTGAAAATAACTCAACTCTTGCAAGATTTCAGAACGAGACTTCTGTTTGAGAGAGATTTGGTTAGACACAAACAGGCAACAAACAGACCAGATCAAGCAAAAGATAAAGAAAAATATTTTATTTCTTTGTAGGGATCTTTTCCATAATGTTGTCAGACACTTATTTACAATCTGAGCCTTGTCAGTGGCAAAAACAACCACTTTTATTGGGCGTATACCATTGGGGTGCTATTGCCTCATCGGATTACATTGCAGCCCGTTTCACAGCTGCTGGCTGAAGTGATTTCGCTCAATACTGGACCAATTTCAAAATTGTTGTCCCCATTAGTCACTTGGACACAAAATGATGGGAAATAAGGTCCAGGTCGAAAAATACCACAGTTTTCCTTTAATTGATTTTATATCCAGCACCTATCCCACTGAGGTTTTGTTGATGTGCACACAACTATGGAGCTCTGATTTAATCTATGGGAATGTATCATCCACTGAAATCCTCCCTACTGATTTTTTTCACCCTGTAATATCGCTTATATCAGGCCCACAGACAGAAGGTGACCTCTTTCTGAGAGGCTCATGAAGTTGATTTACCCCATTGCCCATCATATTTCATTTCAATATATACTGTAATGATTTATTATAATCATGTTTCTATAGGGCTCATTCTTTGATCGAACTGGATTGACTTGATACCACCGCGGGCTCTATTACTGCACAGTCCTACAACACGCAGCTGACTGAGGAAATGTGTGAGAGGACTGTTGTGACATTAGCCTGGGGGCTTCAGTCTTATGAGGAGCAATCTGTCTGACACACACACAATACACATACGCACACATACACATACACACACACACACACACACACACACACACAGGTCCAGACCGGGAGCACAGATAGCATCACTGCAGCTCTTTCATTGGATGAGCCATCGGGGGAAAAAGACAAGATAGCTTGGGTGAGACAGGGACAAAGAGGGAGGAAAAGAAAAAACGGAACTGAGACAGAAGAATGACAAAAGGAAGAAAGAGAGGAAACAGAGACGGAGGTAGAAATATTAAATGTGTGAGAGAAAGAGGGACAAAGAAAAGTATGTTCTGCATGTGTTCAGGAAGTGAGCAGTACAGGCTTGGGTGAGCAGAGTGAAAAAATCCATCATTACTGCTTGAAGTGCTGAGTGTCTAAAGGCCAGAGTTTGTCATTACACTGACACAACATACAGCCGTGACTCAGACTCCCAGGAGCCTCTGAGGAGCACGGGGTCACCTCTCCAATCCTATTCCATCACCCCCCAAATGGACAGACTGAGTGGAAATGGGGCATGACAATAAATGCCATCAGCAGATCACTCTGGCAGCAGGGTCATTACAAAGGTCAAGCCAGCAACAGAAAGGGTGTAACCAGGGTGAAAGGTCACAGGGATAACCAACAGTCTAACCATCCAGGCTCCGTGCAGCATATGGATGTGTCCATCATCATCTCATGATTAGGCTACTCCTGTTCCAGATATAACAGAACATTTCTATCATCATCTGCCACTGTTTTGTTGTCTTAGGTGGTTGATTTTAGCTTAGTAATATGACCCGGTGGGTAACTCTGGGCTAAATACAAAAGGTGCTTTTACACTTTGCATGTGGTGAATCCAGGTAAAAGCCATTATCTCTCACCCATCTGTATTTAAATGTATTCCAGTCTCAAGGCAGGAGGCGTAGATAGATGCAACTTTCAGTAGCACTGATGGCACAGTTTCCACTCATTAGCAAAATGCTAGCAGGACCCAGTGGGGGCAAGATTAGCATTTCAGTCAGTACAGTCACATCAAGATTTTAACCATTTATTTGAACAGTAATGCACATTTTTTTACGGTGTGGCTTTGCTCATAATGATCTGAAACAAATCTGAAGCAGATTTACAAAGAATGTCCCTAAGCTATGAAACCTTCCGGCAGTGCCTGAGCTACAAAACTTTTAAATGAACATGAACACATATGGAAAGAAATTCACATACCTGAACCTGTACATGCTCATACAGGAAGCAGTTTGGGAGGTGGAGAGAGTAGAAATTTGGCTGGAAATGACTTCGCTAGATGTGGTTGACTGATAAGGATTTCTGAGGCTTTCTTCAACTTGCTTCACGTTGTCTTCACTATCAGCTATCTCCACTGGCATCGGAAACTTGCAGGAGAAAATACAGGCAGCCCAAGCTGACATATCATAGGTCTGGTGGTGTCTTGTCTCTTGTGGTATTGTGTGGATGTGTAGTAACCTTTGTAAGGGGGTGAACACCGGCTGAGTGCCAATTTTAGTGGAGTACCTAGTGATAGAGGACAGATTTGTTGTAGTGCTTGTTTTTTGATTTGTACTGCCTTTTCTTTTTACTACAGTAGGGCTTTTGATGGTGTAGGTTTTGCATAACGTTAGCTTTGTACATGTTCAATCACTCAATAAATCAATCAGTATCATTAAGCCAATTCCAAACACAATACAAGTACCAACACATTCCCCTAAATTCTATATTCTGTACTACTTTTTGTACGAGGAACCACAACAAAGATTTTTGTCTCTGTGCTACTGAAGTCTAGCATGCAAGTAAACAGCAAACACACTGTAGAATGACATTATACTTTTACCCTGTGGCAGCTTCAAACACATAACAGGTGTTGAGTGGAATTGATTTTCTGAGGAAATGTTTCTGCCTAGCACTGTAATGCTCAGAAGGATTACAAAGGCATACAGAGTGGAACCGGATGCTCCTCTGACATACAGTGAGTATATTAAGGTGTGGGTTGTCAAGATGTTCCTAGTGTAACATTTTGTGTGTTTAGTGTGTGTTTTCCAGTTCTGAGGGAAAATCAAGGGTGTCACAACCACCCCAGAGGAACTTTAGCAAAATTTTAATATGATTAAACAATTTAATGTGTGCCAGAGGACTTAATCTTAGGGAGACAATACTCTTGACAGACTGGGAGGGTGGAGTCTGGCAGTGCATTATCTCAGCTGCAGGAACTTAGCAGCAGTATTTCCCCAGAAATGGTTGAAAATGTTAAGCTCACAGCAAATAATGCCTTAGTCAAATACTCTCATGTGCAAATAGTGGATTCATTATGGCTTATTGAGAGTTGACGGGGTAGGGAAATTCTCCAGTGCATGGCTAAATGACTTGGACTTTTCAAAGTCACAGTTTCTAAGGGGTCCAGGAAGGGGGAGATTTAGTGATTGAAATCATTAGAATGGAGTTTCAGAGGTGGGGATGACAGAATAGGTGTGTTTGAGGCTAAATTGAAAGGATTTTCATAACTGCATGAACAGAGCTGAACCTGAGGGTAAAAGTCTTCAGAGCGTATCACCATTAGATGACTCAGTGCAGTTGAAAAAGTAAATGGTATTAAGAGAGGCAATTTTGTGATAACACGGAAAAGTGTCCATCTTTCTGCCTTTCCTGACTGCAGTTTTATTTAGAAGCTCTGTCTCTCTATCCGGCTCTCTTTGTCCTGTCCTCACTCTTATTTCTTTTCTTTCTCCTGCTCGGTCACACAAATGGAAAACACACGAGAGGACTGTGACTGCATTGCGGTCAGGAAAATGAAGAACATACGAGTGCCATGAATTGTTCCAATGTCCCCCTCCCACTGCTTTTGTTGATGGGCCATGGGAACCTGACAAACAATGGGAATGATTTGAGGGACGGGGGCAGTATGGAGGAGGACAGGAAACAGAAAACAGGAAACCATGTCCTCAAGGAGAGAGAAAAGAAGTGAACATGCAGAGACTGAGAGGAGACTGTGGTCAAGTTGTAGAAAATGTGGTATGAAGACTTGGAAGCTCGCCATGCAGCTGAAGGTTAGGGCGAACTGAAAAAGTCTGCTGCTGAAACTGGAAGGCTTTTAACAATAACCTAAAAAAACACACACACACACACACACACACCGTGACCTCTCTTCCGACCCAGTTGGTAATCGTGTTTAGGGTATGGGCACTTGCCAACATGCAGCGTATCCAATGGATGTGATCAATACGCCTCTCTTTGTGACTGTAGTTAATGTGATGGCTGAATGATTAGTCCTGTCCTGTAATACACATCTCCACCTCAGTGACCCCCTCCTCCTCTGTACACTCTTCGTTTTCATTAGCCGCTGCAGCTCGGCTCTACCCTGAGTTTCCTCTCATTAGCATTCACAGTGCGATGATGGATATATGGGCTAATCAATGCCCGCTCTCCTCGGCTGTCATCCACGATTGGACCATATGCACAGCCACTCAACCTTAAAGGTGGCCAGTTGTCTGGCCCTTATGTCGCTGCATGCCCCGTGTCACAATATTGAGTCAAGCCTGGGAGCATCGACTGCGAATTCTGTGCCAAAATCTGTCTTGCTTACAGTCTGTGTACATCTTTAGATCTAGTCTAGCGTGTTTTTTCAGTCTGGGCCATTTTTTCCCATAAAGAAATGGAAGATTTATGTGAGGTTTCCTGCCAAATTGTAACTTTTTTTACACTTTTATATGAAAAACAATACTCTAGTGTAAGTCAGATGTTTGCACTCGGTGAGAAAACTCAATGATTTCCAGCATAATGTCAAATAAAGACTGAAGAGGAGAAGTTTGTTGTGGAGCAAATGAATCAACCTCCTCATGTCTGGTTCAAAGCAAGTTGGATGTGCTGGTCTTCAGAGACAGATGAAACCTTGTCAGAGAAGCAGATTGGGAATGATTGGTTGAACAGAGTGCTCTTCGCCTCCTGGGTCATCATCCATATGTTTAGGTTAGCTGGGTGAATTTTCAGGCCACATATGGACACACTTTTTTAGGATTGAACAGCCATCACCACATAAACACAGTAATCATATGTTTTGCATGGTTTCCCGATCTGAAGAGGAAAAGCAGGGGTCCTGGGATATTTACATGTATACTTTCTCTCAGCATGAATCAAATAATCGGCTGAAATGAATCACAGAATCAATCCCATATGTAAATACTCACGGGAGAGACATTTGGGAGGGTGTATTGCTCATGAAAAGGTCTGGCAGCTTTACAACCGAGCAAGCCCTGCTCAGGCCAAGTGACATCTTAGAAGTTGTTTTTTTTTTTGTTTCCTTTGGCTTTCGCAGGAAGACAGCAGCTGAGCATTTAAGATGCAAACCCAGCCATGAGAAAGAGAGGCTGTTGTTTGTTAAGCGCACTTGGGCTCAGGTTGCATATCTGTTTGTGGGAGCCATACTAAGCTTAGTTGTTTATATCCATTGCAGGTTTTGCATGGGAATTTCAGCAGCAAGGAAGGATATTGCTGTTATTGGCTTAAATATTATTCATGGGTTAAATATATATCCTCGTCAGCTGTGAGGCGCTGGGAAGACAGAATGAAATGAAGAGCTCACTGAGGTCATATGAACATGTGGTATTAATGGCAAGTCAGTTCTGTTCTCCTGTTACATGACACGGACCACACAGGGGGAATCTTCTTAAAACTTTGAAAGATGCTTACTTAGGTTTTTGAAAGATGTGCAGCTTTGATCTTGACCTTGAAACAATGTAGTTCTAAGTACTTATAGGCTGTTTTTATTATTGAACAATATGGACTTTTGTATGTTTTGTGTGTGTTCCTGATATGCTACAATCCATTATAATATATACTGGTCAAAAAAAGTGATCATACGCATGATTTACAAGTACAAACTTAACAAAAGCAGCCATCAAAACAGTGAATTCTCAGTGTGTACGTGGTGAATGTTTGTGTGCACATGTCTTTGTTTGCATGCCTGCATAGGTGAGTATGTGCATGTGTGTGTGTGAGTTTGTGTGTTACTTCCTACAAGCAGGCTCATTATAAAACCAATTAAACCCGCCTTACTCTCATTATGGAGCTGTGGGGCTTAAGGAGAGATTGAGGACCTGTTGTACTCCCAAAGGGCTTCTGCCTGGTCAGCCCTGTTTCAAATGATAAAACCGCTTTTAAATCCGCTGAAATCAAACACCACGGATCAGTCAGCGTGGGTCAGTATTTGCCTGAGCTCATCCCTGCACCTCTGGCCCTCAGTCAATCTCATCATACCCAACAAAAAAACACTTGGCTCGGTATCTGTCCTTCTCTCCACAGTTGTTTGTTGTTTTTTTTTTCAAATGCATGGTTTCACCGCAGAAATGCGTACATGCTCTGGTTTCTATCTGTGCTATTTGTGAAATGAGGAGTGTGGGAAAAAAAAATAATGTAAACTGGCTCCATTACTGCATGGGATTGTGGTAAAAGAAAGAGGGAACAAGAAAAGGAGGAGGAACAAGAGAAGACAGGGCAAGAGAAAGAAAACAGACAATGCGCTAGAGAGAGGGTTTAACTCTGAGATAGATCTGTCTATGAATGGACTATTTAAAGGATGGGATTGTACACGGTGTCGAGGTAATGACATTCTCACCGGTGTGAGACAGACAGTGTCCTCGTATGATCTGGAATCAGTGGATGATCCCACATCACTCTTGTCTCTCTGCTAGGCTTTGGAGTTTTTGTGTGTGGAAGATGATGCCTTGCCTACCCTCTCTGTACCCCCTATATGCACCCTCCCACTGATATAAACTAACACACACACATACACACACACACACACACACACACACACACACACATATTTCTCTCCCTCATTCTTGGCTGGCGGAGCTGACGGTTGGAGAGGAACAGCTGCCTGGAAGGTGGAGGCATGATTGATTGATGAAGTTTTGGTGCCCAGGGGATCCAATCATGTAATCAGTTTGTATTGATTGACTGTCCCCAGTGAGAGACTGCTGAGGCTCTGCCACCATGTGTGCAAGCTACTGTAGCCTGGCACGCATTCAAATTTGATTTGGTGGTGGGGAGGTCGCCTAGGTCTACGTGTCAGGATGCATGCAGGGAAGAATGGCATAATCGCACTGCAGACGTTTCGCAACACTTTGCCACAATTCGCTGCTCCGATTCCTTACTATCTTTCATTTATTTCATTAATCAGCTTTACTGTAATTGCATCACATGGTTAATGATCCAGTCTCCCAGGAATTTAAATAGGGCTTCAACCTGGGTTTGCATAGCTAATGAGGATTTTTTTTTTTCTCCAGATATCGTACTTAATTCAGACTTGTATCTCTCATTTCATATTTCTGACTTGTATTTCAAGTGTCATGTTACCATTACTGTATGATGCAACTGATGATGCAATTTACATCATTTCTGCTCCAGTGGTGAAAGATCTGTCTTTATGAGCGCACATGAAGGTATTTCTGTGAAACAAAACAAAAAAAAAATAGAAGGAGCACTGCTTATTTTGTTGTTGTGCAAAACATACTGAGCAATGACTATGCAATCCAAACGAGATAAACAAGGAGTTTTGTATTGTTTGGATTGATTGTTTGGATTGCGGATTGATGAAAAGTTAAAACACTTTCATTATGTAGTGGGAAGTAAAGGGTAGTTTATACCTGTGTCTCACAGCTTACTCGCTACTTTACATCTTTACAAGCATTTTCAAGTCCTCACAAGGCTCCCTTTTGACAGCTCCAGCATCCATAAGCCACTTATTACAAAGATAGACCTGCTTATTTGTTTGCTTCACTGCAACAACACATCTTGTTTGTAGACAGAGGTGGGAGAAAAGAATCGAAAAAACCCTTCACCAGTGGGCATCTGTTCTCTATGCTTGCATTTAATGAGCCCCAAAAGATTGCTGCCTGAAAGTCATTCCAAAGTCAAATTAAGGCTGAGCTCAGTGAACACGTCTCAAAACTCAACTGCGTCACGGCTATAACCTCAGGGGTGGATTTGGGTCAAAAGTCTCACTGGCTGATTGGACTACTGAATGAGTAGCAGCGGATCCATCTTTCCTTTCCCTTTCCATCTGTTCTCTCAGTCTTGATTTCTTCTCAGATTTCTTCTCAGTCTTGATTTACAATGAATGTACCTTGTCTGGGTTGTACTAATGCAGTACATGTCCAGAGTGACAACACGCTACCACAAGTCAACGAGATGCTTGATGAAAACGAATGAAGTAAATGAAAAGAAGTCGAGAATCCACACACTTATCTCCACTGTGAACAGCCAGTTTATTGTCTAATCTTTCGGTTACACAGACCTGCATCATAGCATAATGCAAAACATCATAAAAACTAACATATATTAGGAAGAAACAGAAACTGTTGAACTGTGAACTAAACTGAACTCATTTGAGGGACTTTAAAGGAATAGTTAGACATTTGAGAAATTCTTATATGCTGTATGAGCGATAGAAAGAAAAAGATCAATTTCATAGTTGTGTGAGCCAATATTTTGTGACATTTTTAGCCTAACGTTAGCTTAGCGCAAAGACTACATGCAAGCAAGGGGAAGCAACTTAACCTATCTACCTGTAAGGTGTCTCTAACAACTACAATGTTGTCTTATTGATACATTATATGTGTATATTTACAGTAACATGTAGAAATAGAACATTATCCGTTATGCACTGGAGCTATTTTCTAACATACAACAGTCCTCAATCCTTTCCTCAAATTACTGGCTTTGCACACATTTATACTTCTGAACTAAACCTTGGTGATTTCGAGAGAGTGTAATGCCAAAGCAAAGGGTTGTCTGACAGCAAGGTAAAGTGGTGAAATTTTTCTAAATATAGCGTACACTTAAATTGATATTGATTTTTTTAGGTGGGCCTTTTTTTAGGTGGCTAAAATACATTTTGCTGCTGCCTCCGTCCACAACAGTACACAGCAGTACATCATTTAGCCTCTTTGCCAGTACTCCCACCTGCTTCTCCAAACTGGGGGAGTGCTGACCCCCATCTACTGTGAGTAATACACTGACTATGGATAAGTACCTCATACAACCCCACTGCGAAAAATCCAAACTATCCCTTTAACTTTCTTTTCCTGTTGTTTGATATACCATCTGCTTCTAAAAATGTGTACGATACGTTTCCATTAAGAATCAATTTTTTCATTTTCAGTGATTAATTTCTACTTTCTTTATCATACACAAATGAACCAGCTGTTTTGTGTATTATTTCACATAAGCAGCTTCTGTTGATAAGCTAATGTTCTTATTAACTGCAATAGTGGAAAAGAGTTTATTTACAACTGATTAGTGTCTATCAGATACAGTAGTCTAAGTGTATTTGTCAAGAACAGAATGTAAACGGCTTGTACAAGAGGTCAGTTGGTGTTGCTAGAAAAATGTTTCGACTAATGTGAATACACTTCTCCTAGCTTTTGCTTCACAACGTGCTGAAATGACCAGAAATGCTTGTCACTGAGCTCACAAACCCCTGAGATACACAGCGTTCAATGAACATGAACACAAAATATTCAAAATTCACACATCTAAATGTTAATACAGGCGGAGGAGGCTGGGGAGGTGGAGGGAGTTAAATTTCTGAAATCAGGCAGCAGTGTAGCAGCGAGGATGCAGAGCTCAGCGTAGTCGTATGAAATTTTTATACAGACCGCCTATTGAGAGAGACAGGTGGTGAACATGTGTAATTGGAGGGTGTATGAAACATGTGACTATAAAATGACTTCTCTGTCTGAGCTCCATCAGTTTTCTAACAATTTGAAGCGAGAAAACTTCATAAAAGTAAAAATGGGTGGTGATCAAACTGAAAACAAAGCGTGTTTTCTTATTTCTTGCAACTGAAAGTATATTTTCTTATAACGCCAATCTTTTTGAAGGACAGCGGGACCTCACAGATACAAAGGAAGCGTACAAATTATACGATATACTGTAGAGGACAGATGTCACTCTACAAATGTACAGTAACCATTCAGTCACTGTGTCCTGCAGCGCGGCATTCACTGTCTATGTTTGTCTGTGTCTCTACAGATCAGGGTGGACGGTCTTCTGGAGGGAGGAGTGCTGTACGAGACAGTGACTGTGATGAAGGATAGCAGCCCCATCCTCCGGGACATGGCCTTCTCCCTGGACAGGAACTATCTCTATGTCATGTCTGACAATCAGGTGAGGAAACGCCCTCGTTTTGCTGCTGCTGTCAAGGAGAAACACTAAGCGGCAGGGTGATGTAGCGAGTAGCGAGAGCGTCCTTCAGCTGGAAGCCTGCGGGTTCAAGCCCCTTTGACAGCAAGAGTTCGCCGTGCTGACACGTCCTTGAGCGACTTGCTATATGTGTAGCATGAAATTCAAAATTCACTCGAAATTAATTTGATTATTTAAGCCATTAGGTTCATGAAAAGTGAAAAAAACAGACAGAAAAATATTATTTACATGTGTGTTTAGGTATAAAACTAAATAGTAATTCTTATTTCTTGAGGAATCTAATTTAATTTAGCAGAATATAGGAAAAAGAAATGCCTGAGCTTTATCTGAACAGATCATAGCATTACATTTAGCATTGCTATTGTGCCCAGTTTGGGACTTAGCAGTAAGACAGTTTAGAATCAAAAACTTTAATTTAAGTTAATGTTAAAATAATGCAATTTATTTAGAATCCTAGCAGATGATTATGACTTATCTCCAAGTCAATGTGGCAATTCACAAACATTCACAAACTGTATGCGTACAGTGGGGATTGTTAAATATGCAGGCTGTGTGTAAAGGGATGGACCGCTGTTCTAATTACTTATCCATGCAAATCGACTTACAGCACATGCATCTTTTCAACGCGACACACGCGCACGTCCAATAGAAAACCATTAGCGGCTTTTTTCTGTGTGGTTGTATCCCCCCTCGTCTGCTCCTCACTTGGCCCGGCATGATCACACAGGCGAGCAGTTGTTGTTGTTGTTTGACAATATTCTCTGCACTCATTGCAGATAAGAGTGAACAGTGGTAATCACTTTCAACTCCCATCAAGTGATTATTTTGGCGCGGCTGCATGGCACTGTGAAATGGGATTAGGTTTCATTGCGGCCAAAAAAAAAAAAAAGCCCCTATCACTGCTCTCACTTGTCTTCTGACTGCTGGAATGTATTGAGCCAGAGTCACAGGACAGAGAGGAAAAGGGCACTGGGACAATTGCAGTTGTGTCAGTTATTTCAGAGTGCTTCCAAACTCTCTTCTGGAAGCTTGAAAAACAGTCCGAAACCTATAAAAGCACCAAGTTTAAGAAAACAAGCGATGTCATATGAGGAGCAAGGGAGAATAGAGACAGCATTGTGTTTGGTGCTGTCTTCTAAAAGGCAGCTCTTCCTTCTGTGTGATAGACTGGAAGAGACAGGACATCACTTATTGATGAGCTCTGGTCGTTCGAGGAGAGACACATGCTTCCTTCAAGGAGATAGCCAGCTTCTCTCTTCAGTCCACATAATAACCGAGCAAAAACCAAGCCCAGCTTGGCCAGGCCTTTTCTCTCAATATTAGAAAAGCTTTGGCTTTGTAGCCCTCAGGAGCTTGGAGCAGCTCCTGTCTCTCTCTCCATCTTTGCTCAGCTTTCCCCTTCAGACTTTCCTGAAGCTAGGGTAAGGAATCCCCCTGGGAGAGGGCTTCACTCACAGATTTCCCACATTTCCAGTAGATCCCAGAGATGAGAGATTTTTGGATTCCTGGGAGCCAAACAATACAGGAATGATGTGGAATGAGGAGCGAGGCACAGACAGATTTGGCTGAGCTCAGCCGACCCTTGTGGAATAACAATGAGCCTCTCTGTCTCCTGCCGAGTGAAACACGCAGGGTTAGCATGATGATGAAGAGTGAGGAGAGAGAAAAGAGAATCAGTGTGTGGATATATGTGTTTGTGTGTGTGTGTATGTATCTGTGTCTGCTCCAAAACATCATTTGGGAACCATTATTGATATGAAAAAAAAAATTTCACAGCAGTTAATCTTTTCTCTCACTGCGTGCCTTTAGTTTGATCATTTCTAAGAATAGAAATTCTCAGTATCCAAACACACAATAACCTCACTGAATGTCACTTGTCAGTCTGTGAAATGATGGCTAAGGCTTTAAACCTTAGAGAAGGGGGGAAACTGCTACAAGGTTTTTCCAGGGCAATCTCTCAAAGTGCCACTCTGTAAAATGTAAAATCAGTGCTTGAAATCCAACCCACCCACTTCTTTGTTTCTCTGTAGCTCTGTCTGTCTGTCTGCCTTCCCTACCTTCCATGAACTGTATGTGAGTACTGTGTACAGAACAGCAGGGGTTCCCAACCTTTTTTTTGATCTGACGTACCACCACAACTCTATCAGATGAGCTCAAGTACCCCTTTATCAACAACATCTGTCACCTTCAGAGTGTGCCCGTTTAAATGGATTTTTAACTGGATATTAATTAACACTATTAATTATATAAAAGTGGATATTTTTACAAAAATATTGTCATACATGACATTCAGTCAATTTTTGTATTCATAGTTCTACCACTTGTGGCAGAAGCTAGAACTATTTATCAACACTTTTAGCTGCATATCTACTGTATTTACACTTGTCTGCTCTCAGGTGTAGAAGGTGGTTTTCAAATGTTAATGTACCGTTGACTCAGGTTGGTAGATGTGTCCAATCAGCTACTACCACAGCTTGAGGATGAAGCCAATGTGGAAGTATCTTAAAGTACAAAGCCACAGATGGCCGCTAGATCCTGGCTCCAACTGACTCCCATTCAAAAAGCGTCAACCTCTCTCTAGAAATACTAGGTCAATTGTTTTTTTCAGTGAGTCATTATAGTCTCAATTGCTAAATTTTTGCCCTCTAATAAGTGTGCTGATGTTCATTTTGGAAATTATTGCTCCAGTAATAAGATTTGAAGACTGATAGTAGACTTTGATGTCATTCGTGTGGGCGTTCAATGACAGCTGTGATTGACAGTTGGTTCAACTGCTGCTCTCCTCGGCTCAGGGACTCATACAGAGTTGGACCATTGTCACAATATTTCGGACAGTTTAATGTTACCTAATTACGATACCTGGCCTGTTAGCACAATTTAGTTAAAATAGCCAATGTTAGCACAAGAGTGCACTGCTCAGTGTTCCCAGTAAGCTAATATTCCCTTCGGTCTAAGGTAGCAGGGCGTGTTTCCAGAGCGTGAAAGGCAAAACCCCGCACTCCTCATTTGTAAAGTCTTGGCTCCAAACAGAAAAGATGACGAGAATCACTGGCATATAGCATGTGTGCTGAATAAGCTAAGTGAAAGTGGTTATATAACATGATGGCAGTATGGATATTAGCTTAAAACTGGAGCCACTGTCTATAAACTGAATTATGAACTGTGTGGGAATACAGTCAGTGCTGCTAACAGTCATAAAATTGAGGAACTGATTTCTAAAATGCCACATTATGGTAGTTTTTTATGCCTTGTGCACTGCAGTACACTTCACAGCTTCAAGTCAAAACAGAACAAAAGTCCATAGAAAGAGGACTTTAAAATAGGCAGCAAACTATTTTACGTGATTTACTCTGTAGAAATGTTAATATTCAGTCAACCAATACATTCATTATTATTGGTATCACAAGTCTTAAGTTTCATTTTAATTCTGTTATGAGTTTCAATTCCAATTTTAATTTCAAATTGCGATTCTCTTATTGCAGAACATTAGCCCTCAGTTCTTTCTCACGCTGTAGAACGTAATTAGGTCTGGAAGCACAATACAAATGGGAATAATAAACTTGTGGTATAACAATTTGTGGAAACAAGTTATTAATTTCCTGTTATGCTGAATCCTAAAAACACAAAATGCTGCATATGACCTGAAATCCCCTGAAATCTCTAGCTGTCACATGATGCAAACAGTCATGTGACTGCTGTGGATTTCCCAGAGCCAGACTGAGGATACAGGATGACAGCAGTGCAGAGGTCTAAAAGCCGGTTTGCTCATCTGACAGTGTTTATAAAGTTCTAGTAAATCCGGATGAAAGTGTTAAAACGATAGCGAACTGGTAAAATGATAAGATCAAGCATTAGTGTAAGGGAATCCCAGATGTTGTGGAAAGATAAAGATTTAGTAATTCCCAAAGCTGAAATAGTACGTGATCATCCGGCCTTGCCATGATACAATACTGAAAAACATTAAAAACCAGGCAGACTGAAAATTGCCTCTGGAACAGAAGATTTTCATTGGTTTTCTGCATTTGCTTTATCAGTTTCTCCTGAAATTATCTCAGAGTAGAGAAGGCAAACAAAAGCTTGATAAGAAATGCTAAATACTGTGACTCATAGCCTCTAGAGTACATTAAACATGAAATGACTGTAAAGGTTTAACTGATGTACGATTGTATATAGAGGATGAGAGTGCATATAGTATGTAGTAGACTAAATAACATAAATACCATACAATTTAATTAAGAAAGAGGGAGACTGATGCTAATCCGCATATTGAGCTGCTATCATTTTAAGACCTTGTGAAAATAAAACCTAAGGACATGTCTTTTGATCTTATTTGGATTCAACACGGTGTGTTCTTGTTCAGGTCAGTTCCACTAAACAAATCAACCCTGATGTGCAGCCAGAGCTTCACATTTGATTCTTAGTCGGGCAGCAGAAAGCAGAAGATGCAGCTTTCTCCTTGTAAAGGTCACGCTGTCTAAACGGCCACAGACCAACTTTGTTAGTTTAGACGAGCTCCAGTCCACAACAATTCATGGATTATTCCTACTGCGTCAGATATGGACTTAGAGCCCTCACCCCTCCCGCGCTACAAAATCATTTTGCTAATGGAATGCACCGAATGGGCTCTGAACTGCAGGAAAAAAAAGAGTGAAAGTTATTTCATAGGGAGCAGTAGATAATCCATTTTGCCAACACAGACCTGAGAGAGCACCCACTCATGCTATCAAGAGCACCGGAGACACTCTAATCCATAATCCACTCTTCATTTGTGATTGCTTACATCAGGAAATTGCTTGCATCATACGTCCAGTCCTAGAATAATAACAAAGTATAAAATAGGCAGGCTCAGGCTGCAGCTCTAACCTGGTTTTGTATTCAGGGGTGGTGCTGGCTGCGCGACAGAAGTGACTCTCACAGCAGCTAATGGAGAGCTTATGCTTTGCCAGACATTCATGCATGGAAGTGGCGGCAGAAGTTGAGTGTGTGGTTGTCTGTCTGTCAGTGTGAACACATCTTTTTGCTTATGTGTGCTCCTGTGTGTGTAAAAAGTGTAGTAATGACAGCATAAATCTATACTGTGTGCTCACGGAGTGAATACCGATGCAGTACAACAATGATCATGCTTCGAGAGGGAAGAATATGTTATAAAGAAAAGCTAAATACAAAAATTACTGCAAAAATGCTTGTCAATTAGCTGTGGTGTCATTTTATGTGCTTTCTGGCATCTGAGAAATAAAAATCTGACAGTTCCTCATGTGGGCAGAGCCATAAAACTGCATGTTGCAAATTTGTCTCAGCAGCAAGAAGTAGAAAAAAAGGGATTTTCTTCTGGGATATTCTACAATGTCTGTTGTGATAAGGACGTACTGTATATATGTAGGCCATATATTGAAAAGTAGACATGATGAAATGAGCTTTGCTCTCTCCTCATCAGAACTGCTTATTATTATATCAGAATGTTTTGGTTGCTCCCCTTTGTTGACTGGAACTCCCTAAAACTCGGTATTTCACCCGGATGGGCGTGGTTTTTCAGGACATAGCAGCGCACACTTCGGCGAGCTCTGTGACTGTCTCAGCCTGTGCTCTGAGTGCACGTTCATGAATTTTCCACGATGGAGGGTGAGTTAGGTTCGTTTTGTACAAATAATGTAGGTTACTACTTTTAATTTGCTTTTTGTTTTGTCTCTCACAAATGGGTGAAATGCTGCAGCAGTATGAGAGAGAGACATGCACACACGCAAAGTGAAATCTTCATACAGGCATGGTGTGAAATATGAAGGGTCTCGGGGTGATCAGAGAAACTACACTGAATAATACATGCATTGAATGTGAGAGGGGTTATATATGAACATATAGGCTACATAGTATTCTATTAAAGTATTCCTATAATTAGTATATTTGGTGTCGCATCTGTGTACATTTAAATAATTCTTGTGTGCCTTGTAAGCCCATATGGGCTGAGCATCTTGATGTAAGATAGGGTTACTTTTAATGACATGTTTTGACAAACACTATTATATCCAAATTATGAGACTCAAGGAGTTGCAGCATGCACTGCCTCTGGAGATTGCACCAACAGAAATGTAGTTTGGTGAAGAGTTCCCAAACTTTTCCATGCTAAGGACCCTCAAATAGTTAGAACACAAACCTTTTGGTGTGGGACCCTTTGCTATGTCCACTGGCATTAGAAGTACGTAAGTGAGGAAGGTAGAGTGTATTTAGTCTGTGACCTGTGGGAGATGATGAAAAAAAATTGCACTTACATTTATTGTAGTCTACTTCATGGTTTGATGAAAATGAGAAGTTGGTCTGAGTAGCAAAGTATGCGCTAGTTTTATTTCTAAAGCTTGGAAAATTAGGCAAACTAGACTGAATAATACATGCATAGAATATGAGATCAGTTTATTTGATGCATGTCAAGTATGAAGGCATACACAATATACTATTCATGTTTTCCTATAATTTGTATATTTTTTCTCACACTTATGTACATGGAAATTGACAGTCTGCCTTGTAAACCCCTTTGAGCCAGGCATCTATTGATGCAAGATACTACATTGATATCAGAATACAGACCCCCCATCTGAGTAGATTTTTGTTGTCGGACATAATTTAGTCCATCTAAATGTCAATACCTTTTAGCTCAGTTTAGTTGTACATATTTTCCAGTATAACATTATGATGGTCAATTTGAGAATTTATCAACAGTCAGGTAAAAGTCATTCGAAAATCTGCAGGGAAGTCTAGTCACGGTTGCAGCCGTGCCAGCAGTACAAGGAGCCAAAATTGTATCTTTGTTAATCGATGATCACAACAAAATAAAAAATCATCTCTGTTTGAAGTTACAGTTAGGCGTGAGGTCTCCTTTAGATTTAATCTTGGCGTTAAGGCAAATATTAGGTTAATAAACAACTTTTTAGGTTACGGTTTTGCTGGCATATCCAAAAAGTCACAAGATGACCCAATGCGATCAGCCGAGAATGCGCATCGGGCACATGACATTGTGATGCAAGGCACCGCCCCCGGGTGAAATACCAAGTTTTTAGGAGTCCCTTCGTTGACCTTATTTCCACTTCTTGGCAGCCATTTTTAACTTTTGTCACACTGAGGGTTGGAAACTCAAAGCAAGAGATTTGCATTTGCATAAAAGTAGTGTTAAAAATCCAGAGACCTCTGCCCAGCAGTATAATTTAAACCTGTGCTGGTCAAACAAAATGAAAGTGAGTCTTACTGTACTTCTGTCTAGTTCTTTTTGGATTACAAGTGTATTTTGTGGATGAAATTGTACAGTAGATTTGCATAGCCTGCATGTATATTTGATTTCCAGCATATAATTATATTTATTGAAATTTTTAAGACGGCAGACTGTGTGGCAATTTGCTTTTTATTGTGTTTCTCCACACTATGTAATATATGTGGAGCATGTGATCCCAGTTGAGTCCCATACATCACACCTGGGATTTGTTCTACTAACTAACAAGTGAGTCTGAAGAAGCATTCGCAAAATGCTTTGCTCACTCTTTCACTAGCAGAAAGTGTATAAATAATAAATACCAATCAGGGAGGAATAAACGGTTATTTTCATTGTTGAGTAATTTTCTCGATGGACTAATTAAATTTTGTAAGTTTTGTCTGCAAAATGTCAGCCAAAGAGCCCAAAGTGGAATCTTCAAATGTTTTGTTTTAACCGACCAACAGTCCAAAACCCACAAATGTTCAAGCTACACTGATATAAAACAAAGAAAAGCAGTAAATACTCACATTAGAGGAGCTGGAACCAGAACATGTTTGACATTTTTGCTTGAGAAATGACTGAAATGATGGACAAAATACTTGCTGATTCATTTTCTGTTGATTGTCTGGTTAGTGGGTTAAACCCAAGATATTTTAAGTTGGTCCGGAGCAGAGTGTTCTGGTGTCCAGAGTTTCCTTCTTCATTGATAAAATTAGTGTTACTTTTGAGGCAAAGTGAGGACTTCAGTCATATCTCTTTATATCTTCTCCTCCTTCTTCTCCTGTGATTATTATTTCAGACACTCCTAACCCAGCACCTCTTTTATAATCATCAAATGAACTTCAGATCCTGGGAACAGTCAATACAACCACTCCTTGAAAGTTGCAGGACAGTTATGTAACTTTCATTGTACTACCTAACTTATACTGTATTCAGGTACCTGCAATGGCTCTTATACTTAAAATCTGTCTGGATTCATGGATCCATGAATCACGTCTATTTGTTTCTAATACATTTGTGGTGAAGAATTTGTGAATTGCTAAATGTTCGCATATTCTTTTAAGACTGCAAAATATGGATCATGTTACACAACACAAGTTCTAAATTGGGCTGATGTAAACTCAAGCATGATGCCAAAAATGTTGTTGAAATGATATATATTGAGAGATGGATGCAATATTTATTTTCTCTTTGAAAACCTTCTAACCTTTTGTGCTGAGACTGTCTGATTTTATTTATACTGGTTCATCTTTTTCACTATATGCTATTTCAACATTTTAACACTGTGATTCCCCTGGTTTAGGTGGCCCAGGTCCCCGTGGAGGCCTGCGAGCAGTACGGCACATGTGCAGAATGTCTGAGCTCTGGTGACCCCCACTGTGGCTGGTGTGTCCTGTATAACATGTGAGTCAGCTCCTTCCTCTCCTCCTCATATTCACACATCACATCACAAGAGATTAAAAAAAAACAACATTACTGTTTACCAAACAGCTAGTAGGAGGCTATAAATAAGGCTAAGCACATGGTCATATGATTTGTGCAGTTTAACATAAAAGAATGATTGTGCTCCCAAGAGTTCACCATTATCAACAGCTGGCGGGAAAAACAGAAAAGCAGGAAGTGGTTGTTGGACAGTGTGATCCCTCTTAAATAGCGCTATTTAGGACAGCAGAAGCTGCATGCCCACCAGATTTTATTGTTCGTTAGGCGAGAGGACAACTGGTGTAAATGGAGGAGGGAGGGATTAGCCTGGCAGTCGCAGCGGGTCTACCAACTGCACCTCTACATACCAGGGGAGCATTTTGGAAATGGCGGAGCAAGCTTATCTCTTCCATCTTAATTATCTGACCCCCAGGTTAGCTTGCATAATACCTCGATATGGAGCAAAGGGGATTCAGGAGATTAAAACCCTGTGTTTCTTAACCAGCCTGCTGTGTTTGAAGCTGACCTCAGCGAGGGATTTACCCCTGTCTCATCGTATGACGTCTGCATTTCAGCAAGCAATATCTTGATGATAATCAGCATTATTTAAATTGCAGCTCTTGCCGGTGAAGTGTGAAGAAAAAAAAATGTTTTTTTAATCTAAATTACCTAATTAAACAGTTGTTTTCCCCTTTTTCCTGAGTGCTGACTTTGTCTGCGAGTCCCATTGCGCAGTTTATTTAAATTAATGTCTTACACTTATCAGTGAAGAGATGCTGCTGTTCCCTCAAGTAACCCAAAGTGAATCATGATCTCTCACACAGAAGAATGAGGCTACTTTATTTTTCTGTCTATTAAATCCAGATTGGGGTCTTTTTCTTGCCTCTGAATGAGTCTCACAGAGTGTCATGAAGGATCTCTTTTAGGATCTCACTTTCCCACCCCTGGCACAGTGCACGAAAAAGCACCTATCTGACAGAGTGTGTTTGGGGAGGGTATTGCTGAACATGTAAAAAGCCTGAAGGAAAAGGGAACGAATGGGTCCTTCAGACAAAACACGATGAATAAAAGAGGTAAAATAAAAGGCAATGAAAGACAGCCCAAGAAGAAAGGCGTCCATTTTTTTTTTTGGAGGCACTTCAGCTGATGAGCGGTCAGAAGGTGACCGTCTATACTCCTGTGGCTCTGGTCTGCCTCAAGGAGGCGAGCCAGCAACAGCTGTCACCGCGTTTCCATTCCGCCTTTATATTGTGCTGTAATTACAGCAGAGGCCTCAGTGCTCTTTGAGCTCTCTCAGGAGGTGCCACCCCCTCAGCGGTATCTGCGAGTGTATTAAATACTGTCTCCCCTCGCTGTGCGCATTACACATTTAAAAGAAAGAGACCATGGTGCACGTCCAAAATACTCTCCGAGTTCGCTATAATGATTCAACAGTACAGATGAGAGACTCTCAATCTTTTTAATGCAGTGTTTGTGTTTAAGTACAGCCAGCCTGTTACTATCTGAGCCTGCAACTCCCGTAATGCCTCTTTCAAAGGAATCAGTATCAGTACAACCACATTAAAACCAGTCTCAACAACAAATCCCCATTTCTAAAGCTGAACAAATTTCTAAAAGTTAAAAAAATCCACTCTTCCTCTTCCTCTAAATGTACTTTTCTTTGTACCTCCCTCTTAAAAGATAACACCAGGGTCACTATGGTGCCAGCCTTTTCACTTCTTACTTTTAATTGCCCGTTGGGATGGAGTTGAAGCTTATTCTACTGCTGTACTCAGGTTAATTTGCTCTGCAGAAATGCATAGTTAAAATGTAAAGGGAATTGCAAGGGGATTGCTCAAGAACCTGACCGGCAGCCATGTGCAGTAGACAACCATGTTCAGTAACAATCTATTCATGCACAATTCTATACTATGTAAAGAAAATATATTAGTATTGCTTTGAATTGATATCACTGGAATATTTCTGTCCTGATTTCATAATATGATGCAGGGAGCAGTTATTGTTGACTACAGATATCACCTTAACTTTGACTCTGACAGTATTTGCGCCGTTATTTCTGCAGGTTGTACAAACATAAATATCACTGTCAGAGTTTGATGTATTCATCAGTAAACTTGCTGCACTATTTGACACATTTTTAATCACGAGTTACTCTTGCTCTACAGGTGCTCGAGGAGGGATCGGTGTCAGAGGGCGGATGAGATCTTCCGTTTTGCTACTGACATTGACCGCTGTGTGAAGGTTATCGCTCACCCGGACAGCATCGCCGTATCAGCACATAGTGTCCCCGTGAGTCTGCTTATCATACTACCAATCACTGTGCTGTCACTCCACTCACAATGCCCATGTTTATGAGCAATCACTGTGAGTAGCCTTGTACAGCCACATGTACAGTAAGTATAAGCCTGGGAGAGAAGATTAGTTTGGCAAGAGGTGAAGTGAGAGAATAGAGATTCTCCCTGTAGGGCATCCACTCTGCTTATTTTGGTTATAACACATGTTCTGTGGGATGGGAAACAAATGTGGAAAAAAAAAAATAGGTGGGAGTTGTTTTTGTAGCAGTGAGCAACCCTGTCTGCATCTCTGATGCATCTGCCAAAAGGTTGATTACATTTCCTAAAAGCTTAATTCAGCTGTTTTTGTACAGAAGCAAGAGCACAGAGGAGCAAAGCACAGTAGGAGCTGAGGATCATTATGTTAAAGAAACATTTTGGGAAATACGCTGAAGAAATGAGAAGATCGATATCACTCCCATGTCAATCCGTTAAACATGAAGCTGGAGCCAGGAGATGGTTAGTGGTCTTTATGTAGGTTAGATTGGAAACAGATTGGAAAAAAGGAGAAAAGGCTAGCCTGGCATTGTCAACAGATGATGCCTACCAGCACCTCTAAAGCTCATTAATTTACACGTTATATATCTTGTTTTTTAATCCGTACCAAAACAACGACTGACAAGTTGAGGTTTTATTGGGTTTTGTGTGCCGGATTATTTCTTTGCCGGGCACAGTGACTTCCTGGAGTCAGTTTTGTTGTTTTTACACTTTTGTTTTTACGCGGATTACCCCAACGAGATATAAGATATTAATTAGTGAGTTTTAGAGGTGCAGATTTTGTTACCTTTGGACTGAGCCAGGCTAGCTGTTTCTCCCTGTTTCCAGTCTTTATGGCAATCTAAGCTAATTGTCTCCTAGATGGAACTTCATATTTAACTGACAAATATGAGAGTGGTATCAATCTTATCTTACTTATAGTAAGACAGGCATATTTCTCAAAAAACATAACTATTTCTTTAACTCAGTGATAAAATTAACATACAGTAAAATGTTTTGTTGTACCAAGTCAGTTTCTAGTTTGGTCTATGAAATTCTTTCCCTCTGCTTTCCTTTCTTAGCTGCTGCTAGAGGTGAATAATGTTCCAGACCTTTCTGCCGGGATCACCTGTTCATTTGGCCAGCAGGCCGAAGTGGAGGGTCACGTCAACGGGAACAGGGTTATGTGTCTGTCCCCCGCTGGGAAGGAGGTCCCTCAGATACCAGAGGGACAAGGTGAGCTCTGATACAAAACTAAATAAAAAATAAACTAAAATAGTACAGTAAATTTGTACGGCATGAATGCACAAATAGAGGATGTTGCCAATGTCAGGTGGAAAACCTCCAAAATATCAATATTCCAGACACCAACAAAATCAGTCTTCTTTCAGACTGACCAACTTGCATTTTTTGTTTATCCAAAGAATTAGATAAGTACCGAGACGCTGTAGAAATCCCTCTGAGCATATACCATAATCCCTCAATTGAAGTTTCTGACTGAAGGTTTTCACACGACAACAGCAATGTGCTCTTGTAGAAACACAGGCACCAGGTGGCTCTTTACAGTAGTGAGATAAAAGTATTAACATTTTGTTTCTCATTTTGACCTCTTCTTTTCACTCATTGTTTTCATTCTTTCACCCATCCTTTCTCTCTCTCCCTCTCTCTCTCTTACCTCTCTTTCATGCTGCTCTCCACATTTTTTCACTCTCTTTTGCTCTTGCGGTTTTTGTCTCTGCCCTCCCTCCCCTCCCTCCCTCCATCTCTCTCTCAGATTGGGCTGGCGTAGAGCTTCGTCTGAACTCAAAGGAGACAGGTCAAATAGTCGCCAGCACAGAGGTGAAGTTCTACAACTGCAGCACACATCAAACGTGAGTCCAGCTGCCACTACCCCCTCCCTCTTCCCCCACAGCTGATTTGTTCAATAGATAGTAGAGCACAACTTAATTTAGGACAATGATGTACGGATGCTCACAACCCCACTTAAGATCGGGCTGTTAGATAACCTCTGAGTTCAATTTATCTGTCAGGTTTCATTTAAATCAACATGATGCATTTGCTATGGCCTGTCTGTTTCGACTTTACTTAAACTGGCAGTTTGTGGGCTCATTGCCTACAGAAATAAATACAACTAAACTACAGTTTTTTGCCTGCTATTATAAAACATCTCAATTATCTTCAAAAAAAAAATATCCATCAAAGATTTGGTGCTCTTTTTATGCATTACCCCACACATATTCACACCTGGAGGCTAACTAATAAACCACAGTGTTCATCATGATGGAGCAGCTTCACTAGTGTAGCTGGGTGTGTGTCGCTGTAGGCCAGCAGCTCCCAAAGGACCCATGAATAGATAAGCATTGACTCAGAGACCACTTTTTAGCTTGGTTTTGTCCTTCAGGGCCCCATCAGAGAATTGTGTTTGTTGTAAGATATGAGATTTTTTTAGCTATGCTCTGGTGCCTTGAGGGTAGATAAAATAATGTAAATTAAAGAGGACTTTATTTAAATGCTCATCTGTTGTACCCTGCCAATATAAGCTTCCTGACTGGGCAGGGAAGATTATGAATGATTTGACTTTGAGCCATTATGCTAATGTCAACTGCATTTACCGAAATAGCAAACTTTGACAAGAGCGGGTCTGCCTGAATAACAATTACAAACACTGCGACAAAGGTGGATCTTATTAGGATGAATGCCAATTAGCAGCATTTGTCAGCTTTAAATGAAGTCTCAAAATCAGCCCTTCATGGGTTTTCACAGCAACACAGGACAATTACGAAAGCTGCAAGGAGGGCAAATCACCCAATTTTGAACTAATTACTTCAAAGTCCTTTATCGTGGAATTTTTGTCCACTTTCTATGAGTGGTACAGTAACAACCGAGAGAAGGGAAAGTAGTACATTCTTCCCCTTTTTGAAGTGTTACTGCAATTTGAACTGACAGCCCTAAATGCACACTTCACTAAACTTCAACTGTGCCGTGAATTATACTGAACCATGAGAACACAAAAGCTGGATTCAGGAATAAGGTCACTCTGGGAGGGTGCATTTGATTGATGGAGTATTCATAGTTAAACACAGGAAATTAGCCCACAGTGGATACACATCCCATCTATTCAAAATGCTCTTTGACTGCAACATGAATGCCCCGATATAACCATATTAAGCCATTAGCGAGAAACAGTCGGAAGCTCATCACATCCGCCCCACACCAATACGGCCTCCATTAGCTGGGGAGTGACCCTGTGAACTCCTCTGATTATTATTTCAGACCAACACACTCCTAACCCAGCACCTCTTAGTCCACCTCCCCCACTACCTCAGCATCACAACACCCTCCATAATTAATTATCCAGTGATTGCAGCACCCTGCTCATCCAGTTCTATTAATACCCCACCTCCAAAATTTCTTTCGCTCTCTCACACACATACACACAAGTACACATTGTTATGTCCATATTGGCCCTGGGCAGATAATTAACATCAAAATTTAATGATGCTGCACTACATTTATTGACATTTGTAGCATGCTATAAGCCGCAGTATTGGAAAGCTGATAGTGGTTTTAAAGTTTCCTCATGATTTCATCTTATTTCACGACCAAATTCAGGAGCAGACTTCGATAGTGCATGGATCTGTTTTCTGCACAGTGGTACACCTCTAATACACACAATAAAGCCTACAGTTAGCCCGCCAGGAAAATAGGACATGTTCACTTTTCTGCTCTCCAATTGTTCTGTTTGGTATATCAACAGCTGTGCATCATCCATCTCTGTTCTCTCATCACTTCACCCCTCACTTCTCGCCCTGAAGTTGTATCATCATCACCTCCCTGTTTGCCGACCGAAATGTGATTAAATCCAGTCCAACAGGGTTGTTTCAGCCTGATTTTAATCCACAACTGACTGCTGGCTGCATCAACTGAATCTGAGCCAAATATGTTGTGCAGTTCTACCCATCAAATATCCAGTTGTCACTTTCATTCCAGATTTTGCACATAATCCGGAGTTGGACGGGTGACTTTAAAATGTGCTGTATTCCTCACGGCTACTTCATCAAAAGTTAGAGACATAATGCAAGGAACTGCAAAGATCTCTGAATTATAAAATGAAAATCCAGGTTGTTGAAATGTGTAGTTGACATATCCATGCCACTGTATGCCCTTGTTGGATATACTACATCTTTTTATATAACACTGCTTATAGAGCACTTTAAGTGACAGTGACACTTGAGTAGTTATTCTCCTGCCAAGACTTCATGCTCAAGGTCATTTATTGTCATCTACATGAAAAAGGCTACCATTCATGCTGTCTGCATAGAAACTGGGGACATCTGATCTTTACATGTAACAGACTGACAAGATAAATTCAGCAGAAAGCTATAATCCTTTATCAGGCACCCATTTTCAATCCTCTTTACTCGGGAGAGGAAGATGTAGAAAATAAAAAAAGGGATCTGCTCTGCATTCAGTAGACAGAAAGTCTTTTTTAAAGAAATTGTACAGGCTTAGTGTACATGTATGATTAATGTGTTCATTTTGTCCTGCAGGTGCCTGTCCTGTGTAAACAGTACTTTTCGCTGCCACTGGTGTAAATATCGCAACCTGTGTACCCACGACCCAAGCAGCTGTTCTTTCCAAGAGGGACGAGTCAACGCCTCAGAGGTACACGCACATTCACACGGAGATACTGCAGTTACAGTTTCGTTAGCTGATAAAGTGTAGCATTCAAGAGCACCGTTTATAAGTTACTATGTGACACCTTTGCTTTAAAAGGCAAAAATCCAAATGCAAGTACAAAACTTGCTATCACTCTCACATTGACTGAAAGGCCAGACTAACTTTGTTATTAACATCTTATTAATACTTTCTATGCTGTAAAAGGTGTATTTACATCAGTCATGTTTTAAACGTTGCACTGAGACAGGCCTACATCCAAAACAAAGCAGATTTTCCAGCTATAACTAAAACTGTATGAGTATTTGAATATAACCTGACATTTACAGTATAAAATATGGTAGAAGAAAATAAGAATTGAGCCAATTAAGAAGCATAAACATATGCTGCACAGAGAAAGTAACTATCATAATAATATTATCAAAAATAAATTAGAGAACCAAAGATTCAATAAATAAATACACTGACAAACAGTACAGAAAAATATGGTCCTAAAGGATCTAATGTGCAGTATAATATTTAAAAACAGACCATAGTCCTACCATGGTGGAAAGTATAACACATAGCATATGAATGCAAATTATATTCGGATTAGAAATCTATTTGCCCCTTTAATCCCTGTGCTACATTAGTCCTTCGTGTTTATATAACACATTCATATGTATTAATACAGATTACAACATACAGCTAGATAGACAGATACAGTATATGCATAGTGGGCTTTATTAATCTCCAGAGGGGAAGCTAGTAATGTAAATACTGCTCATGTATTATGCATGGAGAATATTAAGACCTAACAGGATGGACAACAGGGAGATATGCGTGTTTCCTCACTCAACAGTACGATGACAACGTTTCTGCATGCGTATTTTTGTTTTCATAGGACTGCCCTCAGCTCCTTCACTCTGGTGAAATTCTTATTCCGGCCGGCGAGGTCCGACCCATCACCCTGAGGGCCCGAAACCTTCCTCAGCCACAGTCGGGACAGCGGGGCTACGAGTGCGTAGTGCACGTGCAGGGTGTCAGCCACCGTGTCACGGCGCTGCGCTTCAACAGCACCAGCGTGCAGTGCCAGAACAGCTCGGTATGACCTCAAACACTCCCAGTGGGAGTCTCACAGCTGTCAAATGAGGCAGACAGCTTGGATGCTGTGTAGGCAAGGCACATAGGGTACATCACTGAATACCGCCTGAGGTGTTGAGCATACTGAGGAGAAAGTGGAGGAAAGTAAAAGTGATGAGGAAAAGTGCAAAGCATGTGAGGGAAAGGAGGAGAGTGACAAAGGAAGAATGAAAGGAAAATTGCTATATATGGAAGCCTATTGGCGACTATATTAAAAAACTTGAACATGAACAAACGAATCAATTCATTTTGACACCATAAGAGCGTGATGACATGTAAATGTGAATGCAATAGACTGGGGGTGCTGTTTTGCTTATTGCATTTGAATATTGTCCTCTGTTCAACAGGTTAAGTCTTTGAAAATGAAATGTCAATGCCGTTTTCATTTTCATTTTCAAATTCTGAGAAAATTGCATTTTAATTTTAATTGACTTAAATATTGCTTGCATAAATGGAAAATCAGGTTACATTGTTTATATTGCATTTGAATATTGTTCACTGTACAGCAGGGAACCACTTTGAAAATGAAATGTCAAACAGTTTTTCCATTTTCATTTTAATATGGTCATAGAACGCCCATAAGAGTATGTGGAATTGAAAATGAAAATTGGATTATTGCATTTTTATTTTAATTTTTCCTCAAATAACATACATATGTGGAAAATTATAATACTATTATGCTATTACATGTTCATTTTCAAGTTTACATTATCATTTTAATGTAGTCCCCTGTGGGCTTCCATAGAGGTATGGCTAAAGTGAAAATGGAAACCAGGTAAATACATTCAGCATGACTTCAATCTTACCTCGCCTTGTAAACTGGAAATTGTCAGACTAACATCTAGGTGCTCACAGAGTGTAAATGTGTTGTTCCCGACAGAAAGTTGTAGGTTTGGGATGAATACAGGAGATTTCTTTGAGGTTTTGTTGCACAATGCAAATCACAGGCCAAATTTCAATGCAAAGCATACCTTGCTACTCCATGACAATGAATGAAAAGGCCATTTTCTTCAGATGTGGATGATCGGCCACCCCATCCAGGGTTTGCGTCCCTACATGTCAAAGAGGAGAGAAGCAGACAACCATGGCAGAAATGACAGATGGTTAAAAGCCTCGTCTCTCTGCTACCCTTTCATCCTCTCATTTTCTCCCACTTTCTCTGTATCTTTTTTTTTTTTTTTTTTTACTTTATCCTCCGTCTCTCTTTGACTTTCTTTCTCCTTGTATCAACTTTCCACACACTCCCTCACTCTCTGTTTCTGCTTTTCAGTACATGTACGAGGGTGTGAAGATCAGTGACCTGGCAGTGGACCTCTCCATCGTATGGAACGGCAATTTCATCATCGACAATCCCGAGAAGATTAAAGGTGCCTCTGCCATCCATCACTGCCAAGCCAGAGAAGTGTAAAGCACTCAATCCACAGGGGATAGATGGGTCATAGAGAGCACTTCAAGGCTCTCAAAAGAGAAAGTTCACAATAGCAGGGAGTGTTATCAAAAAGCACCCAATCACTCGTATGCCAGAGGGGTGAAGGGTGAATCTTCATATTTGCTCAGTTTCGCTCTCACGGCTGCTCTTGGTTTCCTTTCCATCATCATGCAAAAAATAGGTGTTTGTCAGTAGTCATTGTAGATTTTCCATTAAATGTCTCCATGTAGTCAAGGATAGAGTCAGTGATGGCCATGAATTTTAACAGGTCTTGTCATTATTTATTTACTTAATAAGTTACTTAATATGGGCATAAACATGGGCTACTTACAGGAGAGAGGATGTAAGAGACAGACTTCAAAGAAAGGTTTATTGGATTACTTCTGCATCTTTTCGCTTAATACTTAGAAGAAGGAATTTATACAAACACTTTTTTTTATGAATTTTATGGAGTTCACATGTTGACTGTTGGCATTATTGAAGTCAGTTATTTTTAGAGATGACTATAAATACCAACTGTTGATTCAATTTATTTGGTTGATCGAGTTTTGATCATTTGCTTCTATAAACTAATAATAGCAGTGATTATATTTTCCAGTAGTCTCAGAAACCTCAGTACTGGTATGTGAAATGCCTTCCCATTTAAAAAAAAAAAAGACTAGATGTCCTCTGTGTTTTCCCACAGTGCACCTCTACAAATGCAGTGCCCAGCGGGACAGCTGTGGCATGTGTCTGCGTGCAGAGAGGAAGTTCCAGTGTGGCTGGTGTAGCGGCGAAGGCCGATGCACCATGAAGCAGCACTGTCCTCCCATCTCCCCCTACGCCAGCCGCTGGCTGGACCTCTCTGCCAGGAATGTCAAGTGTACCAACCCACGCATTACTGAGGTTTGTTGTTTATTTGGGTTGTTGGCCGGTCAGTCAGTCAATAAGTCAAGCCACCAAGAATAAAAGTATAGTGTCTTTGAATTATACAAACATAATGTGTATCCTTCTTTAGGCAAGTAAGTACTTAAGAATGTAGTTTCACTTTGAATAAGCAGTTTCTCAAGTAGGGAGTCTAGACTGAGAAATACAGAGCAATAAAGGTTTTAAGACTTTAACACGGCAATGCAGAGATATTAGCGTCTATATAAATTACACTGTAGTAATTAGTTCAGAGACACTGATATCTCAGAAACCTTGAAGCTGAAGATGTCACATGCATTTAGCAATGTCCTGTTTGAGGTACAAAGTGTTTTGTTAACAATAACAAGCCAAGATCATTGACTCGGCTGTGTGGCATATCTAAATGGGTACAGGTTGTAACTGTCGCTGCGACTCTGTTATTTCACTCTGTTCTGGCTGCCAACTGAGCAAATAGAGAGTGTAGTTAACATCACCATGTGACAGTGATGTCTGATTGGTGGACTTCAGTTTAGGATTGTAAAAATTATGTTCAAATTGTACTATTTTATGATTTAGAGGACTATATACTATATTTTCATTGCTATACATATATACACATATATATATACATATATTATGACTAAAAATCAAAGTTCATATGGGGATTATGATTGTTTTTAGGCTCCAGGGATGGCAACTTTGGTCCAGACTGGAATATCTCAACAAGTATTAGATAGATTGCCATGATATTTTGTGACCTTTGCGGTGCCTAGAGGATGAATCCTAATGAATTTGGATATCCCTTGAATTTTTTCTCTTGCACCACCATGGGGTTCACATTTATAGTTTTGAGTGAAATGTCTCAACAAATATTGGATGGATCCCCATAGAATTCGAAACACACGTTCATATCCCCACCGGGATGAATTGTAATAACTTGATCCCTCGATTTTTTATCTAGCACTGTCATCAGATCAAAAATTCTAGTTGTCCAATACTTTGGTTTATAAATAAATAACTGCAAAACGAACAGCATTCCCATCAGCCTCAGCCGCACTTTGCGTTCATGTGCTGATTAACAAATGCTAGCACACTAACACACTAAACTAATAGGGTGAGTATAGTAAACATTATACCTACTAAACATTAGCATGTTAGCTTTGTCATTGTGTGCATTATGCTGATGTTAGCATTCAGCTCAAAGCACTGCTGTACCTAAGTACATCCTCACAGAGCTGCCAGTACGGCTGTAGACTCTTGTTTCTTACTGAAACATTTATACTGTTTTTTCTTTACTGGCAGATATAGAGGCTGAGGGCTTTGAACAAACGCATAGCCCATAAATGTCTAGTCACAAGCATGTTTCTTCAACTGTACATCCATCTGTACCTCTTAATACAGTATCAGGATACAGTATGCCAGCACACAGTGTTGCATATACTAGGTAGTCTGTGAATATCAACAACAAACACTAATTTTATCTGTGGCTGCCTTCCAACCATCCAAGTGTCTGTTTACCTGAGACTATCTCACATTTTATTCCATGCTGGCTGAATACCTTAAGTGCTTGACAGCTAAACGAATTCAGCCTGTTTAGAGAGTGGTGATGGATCTTTTATGTCACAAACTCCTGTTCATTCTCTTGAATGAGGCACAGTGGGTCAGGCACAGAGATGCAAGGCTCTCCCACTTCAAAGAGCCGGGAGCCTTTGATGTCCCTGTCACATTATTAGTGTTTCTGAAGGAGCTGCAGCAGAATGAATCAACCACCGAGTGCTGCTCGGGATTGGTGGGAGTGTTGCTCTGGCATTGCTCTTGTTCTGCTCTGCAGGTCCAAAGGTTTCCTGCTGGGATGGTTAACTTTACATTGAAAAGGACTGTGAATAGGTTTCTCAAAGCGTTGTTATTCACTGCATTATTCATTAAAGTTTGTTTTGAATTATTGCGTATTTCAATGCCTTTTGAATAAAGCCAGTCAGGACCAGTTATGTATTTCACACAGACTCAAGACAAATTTACTTAATGTTTGCTTTCTAAGATTAAAGAGAAATTACACAGACGCTGCGCTTAGAGTGTGTGTGAAGATTCTCAGTTATCCGGGTCATGGTACAATATATCTAGAAGTGCTAAAAACAACTGGATTTGCTTTAAGATGCTCAAAAACCCCAAAAGAATCAAGAATCCAGTTGCATTCGATTTAGCTTTTTCTAGATAGATTGTGCTAAGGTTTTGACCAATATGACACATACCATATCACACATTTTGAGGACCAATCTTTTTGTACTGAAGCAGCCAACAGTTGATATTTTGTGACAGAACTTAAAAATTTTCAGTCACATCTCTAACCAGGACTTATCAGGAATTAGTGTTTCACCATAATCGTATTCCTCTGGAGCTGGAAAGACTTTGCATAACTGTTACAACCACATGATTCTCCTCAACAACTGAGACTAATTACATGGTTTTGGAGATAAACTCTCTTAATGCCACATTACTCTCCAAAATGGGAAACACTGGGTACATAATTGCATTTGACTTAAAAATCTATTTACAAACAACTATTAAACAATGAAATTGAAATCTGAAGCAAGCTAATGTGTAAAAAAATAAACATGCATATCAGTTCTTACAGTCTTCAGTATGCAGTTAATAGTAGGAAGCTGTGGTCAGAGAGGAACCTTAGTCAGTTTGGTGGTGGAAAAAACTGACTAGATGGTAGCTGGGGATACCAGTCAAATCTTTCTTATCTTATTATGACTTTCTTCTACCTCTTATGTAGGTGAGCCCAGTTGCTGGACCTCTGGAAGGGGGCACACTGATCACCATCCAGGGCCTGAACTTGGGTCTGTCCTTCTCTGAGCTGGAGGGCAACGTGAAGGTGGCGGGAGTGCAGTGCACCCCACAGGAGGAGGGATACATCACTGCAGAACAGTAAGAGAGACGAGTCCCCTCTCCTGCCTTGAAATGCATGGATCCATACTCTACTGTACAGACACATATGGTGGAGATGCAAGCACACACACACAATAAAATAAACAAATGCACTCTCTCTTTCTCCCTCACACTATTTTTTTCTCACATGCACAAGCACAGTCTGTGAATAAGACGGAGCCCAGTGATGCCTCATCAGGTTGTAGGATTGTGTGGGGGGCTTTGCATTGCTCTGGTGCAGTCAGAGCCAAAGGAAGAGACAGTCTTTGTGTCGTTGTCGTTATGAGGCTGTCGGCACAGATGTAATTGAAATGCGCTGCGTGTCGCTGACTGGAGGGACAATCTGTTAGCCATGTGTTTCTCTCACAGCCATGTAATGCGATTGGGCTCAGGCTGCAGGGACTTTATTTATATCCTTGTAAAAAAAAAAAAAAAAAAAAAAGAAAAAAGGAAAAGAACATACCAGCAGAAAATTGGAAAACTCTCGTGATGTATGAATGGAAGGGCTGGGCAGGGACGATTCTTTGGGTGCTCTTCTTGTATGGGGGAACGCAGTGTTTCTTGCAGAGAGCAGTGCATTCGGCAGGGCCATTCATTTGGCACACACAGTGCTTTAAAACATGGCATTACAGCTGTTACAACCATTAATTTCAGCATGGGGTCAGTTGCTATAATGACTTATTCATGGAGCACTTTATCTTATTGACCTGACAGGCAATACTGATTTATTGAAGAAACCCGCATGTTGTCATGGCAACCGGAGGTAATGGTGGGTGGCAATCGTGCTGGAGATGGGGAGGGGTGTAGTTTATCATTTGAGTTATATTGCTGTTATAGGTTTCCCATTAGGAAGAAAGATGGCCCTCTATATTGACCCACAACTTCTATGAAAGTCTGCCTCAATCACACTGGCCAGCAGAGGCCATTTTCCACCAGTGCAATTCATATCAAATGTGATACAGTGCAGTGACATTTCTGTGTGTGTGCCTGGCTGTGGTGTTATTACTTGTATGCATGATGATCTGTTCCGTGCCTGTGTTTTTGTGCACCCACATCAGGATTTCAGTGACTGAAGGGATGATAGAAGATTGTTTTTTCCTATTCTGATATTAAGGCGATTTTAACTAACTTACTATCAGAACTAAAATGTGTTATATATGTGTAGCGTAGTACCTTTAAGGGATAGGGAAGGGCAGATGCAAATCTATATGAATTGGTCGCGTACAGGCCTCACAGTAAATTTTTGAATTTGTCCCGCCCTCTCGTCCCACCGCCAGCTTGGTGCTTGGCGCTAGGTATCTCAGCATGCTCTGTGCACCGAATTTGTCATTTCCCATAGATAATGAATGAGTTCGGATTTTGTTGCCAGTCAGTTCACATACAGTGGGGCAGCACTGTGAAGGTGAGGCTGACGACCGGAGCACAGAGTATGAAGTTAGCAGTACAGCTGTGAACAGGGGCTATTTGACAATCAATAAATGCTACAATTCCTCAAGACCCAAGCCAAGTTGCCTTGCTTGCCACCTACTGATTAAATTGAGGGGGGTTGGCCACGAGGTTAGCGTGTCTGCATTGCATTCTGGCTGCAAAACGCAACACAAACACCCTGTGTCACACCCATGTTATAACCTGTGGCACCAGGCCAGAAGTCAACCGGTGAGAGGATATTTGTCACCATGGACGATGAGAGGTTCATCTTGGAAGTGAAAAACCACAAGATTTTATATGACACCACTGCTGCCAAGACTGCTCCGGTCCCTGGCTTCCTCTCCAGGTAGAGGGGTGGCTGTCTTCTCACAAAACACTCGCAGCCAGAATGCAACATAGCCATACATGGTTGAATCAAGGCGTAACCTGATCAGGCTCACTTAAGGTGGACTGATCTTTAAGGTGGACCACCTATTCTCATTGTAGTGACATTCTCAGCCGTTCCTAAACAGAGAACGGAGAAATGTACAGCTGATGAGTCTCACCTGAGTTTTGCTCATCCTCTCCCAGAATTATTGGTATTTTTTGTGTTTCTGAAAGGGTGTTAAAATGTAGGAATATTTCTGCAAATTTAGGGTAATATGTTTCCATTAAAAGTCATATTTTGGACATGAGAGAAGGAAGTGCATTTCAGTCTCTGTTTCTAAGAGGTCACAATGTTGACACAGTCTCTGGTTGCTGCATAACCAGGTTTTTGAGTGTCTTCATTTTTTTGTCTCAAGGCTATGGTCCCCAAGTCTGTACTTTATTACAATTTTTCTTTGTTTGGTTTCAGGAGTGGTCAGGTATTTGGCCAGTTCAATCTCTCTGTTTAGTGTTTGATAATATTGAAGCTTATTCTGGTTTTTAATTTCAGTTCTCCGATTATCAGCGTAGTTTCTTTTCAATTGAAGGTCAATGCATTAGTTGTCATTGTTTTGGTGATGTACTATATCATGTTCCAATATTAGTGGACCCAGTGTGTCTGATTCAAAATCAATCTCTCTCTCTCTCTCTTTTTCACCCCTGATGAGTTTGCATCCCTGATTCATGTATTTGTGTCTTTTGTTTCAAAAGGATTGTATGCGAGATGGCTGCTGCTCCCACAGGAAGTGCACCAGGTCCAGTTAAGCTGTGTGTTGGCGAATGCAGACCAGAACTACGTGCTCAGTCCTCCCAGCTCTACTCTTTTGTGGTAATTCCAACACTAAAACATTTTTTTTTTCTCCATTGGTTCTGAAACAAACATCAAGTGCTTGCAGTGAATTAGGCTGAATGTGTCATTGCAGGTGAAAGCTAACATCACATATTAGCTTGATCAATTCAAGTCGCTGCAGTCATTAACTGGAGAGGAAGAATGACAGATAAAATTGAATACGAGACTTGAAGAAGGGTTTTTTGTGCAACAAAGATTGTGCATATGAGAGTTTAAAACATAATTATGAAGGTCTTTTCTAATGGTTTGTTCAATGTGTTTTCACTTTATGGCTAATAAGAAGACGGGCGTACTGTACTGCACTTGAGCCGAGAGCTATTTTTGTTTGCTTTTGATAATGTGCTGTTTTATTAGTATTTTTTACAGTCCTTTTCAATAGGGGTCTTTCTTTATCAACTATATTTTTCTCTCTTCAAAGAAGTGTTTTGGTCTACCTTTTTTTTTAAAACATTTTTGGAGTTTACTTTTTTGTTGGTTTATTCAGCCAAGGACAGTTTTTCAGAATCAGACAAATAACAAGACATACTGCACTCTGTGTTTGTCCAATATTGGATAAAGTATTAATGAATTTTGGTTCTCGACAGACCCCTTCGATGCTGGCACTGACCCCAGGCAGAGGACCTGAGTCTGGGGGCACCAAGGTCACCATTGTCGGAGAGAACCTGGGCGCTGGCAGCACTGTTAATGTGTACTTTGGTAATCAGACCTGTGAGCTATACAGGTGAGTCAGAAGACAACTATCTTTACTCAAGTTCCTTAAGACTCCAGATTCACAAGTGAGACTGCCTCCACAATATTAAACATTTAACTTTCTCTGTGCTCAATGAAGCACAGTAAGAGATCACTCTATTTAAAGAAACCCACTTTAGATACAATTAAGTGTCAGTAAAATAAAATGAAAAGTCTTGTGATGAAACCCACAGTGGTAGGTATTGTTCTCTGTGTATTTATAGATATCTATTTAAAGTTCAAAATGCCTCACATGTTATGAGTCAGGAGGGTTAGGCGAGCAAGCCATTAGCTAGAGCACCCTCTAATTACAGCGTTCCATCCCTAATGTGTCTGTAACGACGAAGAGATGGGACAGACTATAATGAATCCTTTCCCCTCATGGTAATGTGCATGGCTCATAACTGTGTGAAGCCAGGGATTTGCCGCTGTAGCAGCGACTGGGCAGAGTCACAATCAAAGGGATGAATAAATCCCTCTTTTGGTACTCCCACCAGGAGGACCATGTCAGAGATTGTATGCTTCTCTGCACCGTCGGTGACTGGAGCAGGACCAGTGCAAGTTAGTCTGAGTGTTGACCGGGCCAAGCTTCCTGGGAGTCTGGCCTTTGAGTACATAGAAGACCCCACGGTCCAGCGCATTGAACCCCTTTGGAGCATCACCAGGTAACACTAAACAATACAGTACTGCACATACACCGACACCAGCCAGATTACAGTTGTTGAGATCACTTCAACACGTCCGAGTCAAAAAGACATGCAAGTCTGGGCACTGTTTCACATAAGTGATTTGCAAGCACTGCTTACTGGCAAATTGCAAATATTAGCAGTGTTAAGTTTCACAAATGATTGTCGTTTGCAAATTGCAGAAAATTTGAGAGTCCCCCAGGGCTCTCACATGCTCATGCGTGGGTCACAAGTATGGTGTTTGTTTTAATTTGAGAAACATGCCCAAATTAATGTGAAACGAAATGAAATGCATGGCCCTAGGTTGATTTGAGACTCAGAATAAGCGTGAATGGGCGTCTGAGCTTCTCTTCACAGAGCACTATTTACAGTTTTTCTGTATTTCTGATTTTCACAAAGTAATGTCATCTGAAATTGTCTAAATGTCCAAACATATCCAATAATGCATGCAGGTTAAAAACAAACCATTTCTACAAGTGCCTCTTTTCAATGTGTTTTTCTCAAAGGAGGTATGACACAAGTTCAGTAGTATACTTTCCAATAAAAATCTAATCTTATAAAAAAAAATCTGCTTGAATATGGCTTTCTGCCTAGTGCAGATTATCACAATGTCAGGCAATCTGTGAGTTAGCCAGCAGAGTTAGGATTACAGGCAGAGTGATGCAAAGAACTGAGGTGATTGGTAGTCGCCGATAACAAGGTTATTAAATGACAAAATCTAATCTGTAATCACAACAAGGCGACTAATATAAGGAAAAGAAAATCTGTGTTCAAAGAAGTACTTTTATTTATGCTGTATTTCATCACAGATTTGACATGAATAAGTGTGATGCTGCTAAATTTACAGTGCAGGAGAATTTGCCGCATAAACATTTCTATCACACTTGAAAGGTGCATTACCTGTATTCCACTAAATAAAAGATGGCACTTAATTTGGGTTCGGGTGGGATTACCCAGCACTACGTCCCTGCAGATTAGACTTCAGAGAAACACCCTGGCCCTCAGCCTAGTGACAGGAGGAGCTTTGTGGAGCTGCAATCAAGAGCCCTCATCACGAATGTGCAGTCCCACTATGTGGCCCTACAAGCTTAGGTAGCCTTTGAAGTGTGAGAAGAGAAGGATTGGCACTCTGTCAGGCTGACTAGACTGGCCAGTTTTTTTTTTCCTTTTACACCATTTTTCACTTGTTCTCTCTCATATTATCCCCTCCTTTGTCTCTCCCTCTCTACTTCCCAATTCCATACTCATATAGTGTTTTAAACTCACACTGCAGCACAGGTTATGCAAAGATTAGAGAGTGTTGTTTATTTTAATCACATCTAGCGCAGATATGTAAACAAGCAGCACCTGTATTCATGCTATGCCAGCCTCACAGTCGTGGATGAATATAAAATAGCAGCCAGCTGGTTCGCCGTTTGATCTGGCTCTTCTGCCCAATAACAAAGAGCGAGCTGCCATGCCAGCTATACCTCCTCAAACCTGCATTAATGCAGTTTCTCTCTAAAATGTTGGGTTTGCAAGTTAAAAAGATTGATCTCTCTGCAGTCGTCACTCTAATTAAATCATGTTGAAAAGGCAATTTGAGTTTTACATATGAGCCTACCTGGAGCTAGGGTAGTGCACTTGCATGTGTTATTGACCAATAATTCTTGTTACTAAAGCAATAAAAATGTTCCTTCCTTCTTACCAGTGGACACACCACCCTGACAGTGACTGGAACCAACCTGGATGTAGTTCAGGAGCCGCGGGTCAGAGTAAAATATGCCGGCCACGAATCTGTCAATGTGAGTGTGGCATCTGCTAATATACTGCACTCAACCTTTATTGACATTGCTTACTCAAGCTGATAGAAAATGGCACGTTAAAGTTGTTCTTTATTGATGGTTTGCTCTGATGTAACAAGGTAGATTCAGTGCTGTGGTTCATTTACTACTTTCTGTCTTTGCATACTGATCTATACTGACTCATTTTTAAACATGTAGCCTCAAGTGTTTATGCAGTTTAATACACAAAAACGTGTTTTTTAAACTCATGATAGGGTGACAGGTTAGTTTAGTTTTGAGAACTAAATATTGTATATATATATAGACCTGCCAAAGTGTGAAGTCAGAAAAACATACTGTCTAGTTACCAAGCAGCCTGGAGGATGGATAGCAAATTAACTAACAGTAGCTTGACCTATGTCGGAAAAATATAATGGGGCAACAGTTTGTAAAATGTCATTGTTGCTGTGGCTGTAATAATAAAGCCATACATAAACAAAGGGGTTAGAAAGAGGTTGCATATAGAATGGTTCATTCCAAAATGACATTTTGAAAACTGACATGGAAGTACAATTCAGTTTCGGCAGGTGATTTATGGTGCTGATTCTGCTTGCCTGAGCTCCTCGGGCAGGTTGCTTCAGATTGATTGATTGTTCCAAAGTGTTGGAGCCCCGATGGCAAGTCACCTTTAGCCCCAAGTTTTCCACTTTGGACCAGTCAGGGATAATGCCTGAGGATCTGAGACTGCACAGTGGCTGAAGGAGGGTTGAAATTTATGGAGGGAACTTTTAGCTAGACCTTGAAATAGGTCAATATAATCTTAAAATCTATTCTAAACAGGTATCAAATGAGGACATTTAATGGAGGAGAATATTAAACTTTTAACAGATGACAGAAATAGAATGATATGATTGTGTGCTAGTACCAGTTGCAGATTTTCAAGACATTTTTTATTTATGCCAAAATAAGAGCAGAAAACAAGGTAAATATGTAAGGGATAATGTATAGCGAGCGGGTCATTACTGTGAAAAGAACCCCGACAGGGCGATGCAGGACCCCTAACCCTAACCCTAACCCTAACCCTATCCCTTACATAGTATTACTAGATCAACTAATTATATATATCTCAGTTTGGGAAAAAATATTCTCAGTTTATAAACTTGTAAACATTTCTCATTTTTCCTTTGAACAACAGAGAACGTATACTGCATATCACAGAGGCTTTCCTTAAAAGGGGCAAGGCCATTCGTGTCTCTGTTTAAGCAGGTATATCTGTATTGTTGGCATAAATGAAAGAAAAGCTGTATTTAAAAATATTAACAGGTGGAGGCATGTAAAAGAAAAACAAGATAAGGAAACTGACAATTTAAGAACTTTAAATGTAATTTGTGTTGAGGAGGGGTTTTTTTCAGTAGCCAATGTTGTGTGTGTGAGGGGTAAGCCCTAAGCCAATTAAATGGTGTGTTAATGATGCCTGCCCAGAATTTGAGCCAGTCAATTAAAACTGCATGTTCTACAGTGTCACTGGCAGCGCTGAGCTCTAAAGGGATTAAAGCTGAACTTTGACCTGAATCAGCTGCTAAAAGAGGGCCATTGGCAAATTTAATGAGGGCAGTCACTTTATCCACATATCTCCAAAACATAACTTGAATTGCTAAAAAAAAAAAATGTTTTGAATTACAAAAGAAGTTAATTGACTTGAAACAACTTTCTGTGAAACCTTAGATAAAAAGAGAAGCTTAGAAACTGGCCTGGAGCTAGCTGAATTTAAGGGATCTGGTTGATTTTGAGGAGGAGATTGAAGAACTGCAGAAGAGAAAGGAAGGCAACATGCCAATTTCAAAGAGCTATTCGTTAATGACAAATTACCAAAACACAACAGCGGCGACGATGACCTCTTTTAGGAATTTGGTATTCATCAAGCGAGTGACAGCTAATGTGGATAGCTTCATATGACACACAGTTTCTGGTAGATATGCCTGAAAAATGGATTCAAAACAGATAAAAACATTGCCTCTCAACATATGACCCAGCTAAGGATTGATTTTAAGTCCTTTCACGGTTAAGTATAGTGTCATATTACTGAAAATAGTAACTCTATTACATCTGTTCAGAAAATTCTTAAAGATCCCCTCCAGACATGTATTAAGACATATAAAAATATTCTGCTTGGAACAATAATGTGTGGCTGATATATTTTTTTTCTAGAAAAAAAGTATAATTACCATGATAAAATCCTTAAAATGGCATCTACTCCTTCTCCCTCATGAAAAATTCAAGAATCTATAAATGTGTAAATATATCTCAGAGGTTTCACAACTAGACACAAGATGTCTCCTACTTCAGTGTAAAGTCCATTTTCTGAAATGTCTCATGTCTTAGGTCTGGTTGTGCCGACTGTATGTACTGTGACACCTGTAACATGGACACCTGATTTGATTTCTTTCCAGGTGTGCAAAGTGCTGAACACAACCACCATCAGCTGCTTTGCTCCCTCTCTGAAGGCAGAGTACACAGCAGACCAGGAGACGATCAAACACGTGGACGAATTCGGCTTCGTCTTCAACAACGTCCAAGCTCTGCTCACTTACAACAACACAAGCTTTGTCTACTACCCCAACCCTTACCTGGAGCCTCTCAGCCTATCCGGCGTTCTGGAGCAGAAACCTGGTGCTCCAATCATACTCAAAGTAAGTTAGAGAAGATTTGACATGCTATTGCTATTATGGCTTCATTTTTTGGATTTTACTGCAATAGAAAGAAAGGAATTCCCAAGCTAGTAACGTACAATGATTAAATGATAAATCTTATCCTATCTGATCCAATCTGATTTTAGTCCTGCCACATGAAATATCTAATCAAATTAATTTTACTGGCTTACTATAAACATTGTAAACAAATGAGAAAATATTGGCTATTACTGGTAGCTTCTACAGTCTGTGTTTTTCTGAAAACAATATTTCACATGACATTCCCTGTAAACTCTTTTTACGCCATGTACCATCACTAGGAACTTGAATTTTTAGCTCTGCTTACTGTGGAGAGACAGCATTTGCTTGTGTGGTGAAGCAATCTGCTTGTGTTAGTAAAATAATTTAGCAAAATATGACTTTATGGTTCACAGCGTAGGGTAGACCGTAAAGTCCGGCTGCCAATATTCTCCAAGATGGTTGATTACTGTAATCATACTAATGGCTTGAAATGACATATTCATCATAATTCATTATAATCATTTATTGAGTTTAAAATGCTGCCCATAAGATCTTCAATTACACAAAAAGGATAATGCTTTATTTTAAAGGTCCTTTAAGTTTATACTAAGTTCCTGGAAATTTTTGGAGTAATTTGCAGGTATTTAAAAGGTAATTTGTAAAAATTACCTTTGACATTTTACAGAGAGAGTGGTGCAATTTGGTACAAATTATAAGACAAAAACTTAAAAAGATTTAAGTTGGTTTAGTTGGTAAGTACGCACTCATATTGGTGTCCATACATAGTTGTTCATTTTGCAAAAATTCTTTAAATTAGATTCTTAACAATCCTTTAACTGACAGAAAATACTTCAATCATTTCCTGAAAGTAGCTGCTGTTAATTTTTAGGACATTTCTTTAAAAGAGTTATGTAATTTGGTAGTATAGTTTTTAGGAAAAAAATTGATTTGATAATACGTAGTTTGACACACAAAACCAAACACTGAAAACTTACAAAACTAAACCTTTTTCATTTTTTTATGCTTTGTACCAAACCACTCTCTCTACAAAAAGTCCTAAAAATGAATTGTTAAATACCTGAAATTACCAGGAAATTAGTATAAAATTAAGGGACCTGTAAAATAAAGCGATACCAAAAAAAAAAAGAAGTAGTGCTACAAAACAGAAGCCTTGTGGAAACAAATTAAAAGCCAACAAGCTACATGGGGTAAAAACCCACAATGCTGCCATGCCAGTTAACCAGACGTGAACATTATTACTTTGTATTTTTGCCAGGTCACTTGGCATTACACACAAGTGTGCAGTAGCAGAGGTTACTGCACAGTAGAGAAAGACCATTTCATGATGGGGATGCTCATATGAAGCATCCACATGCTTACATGATCAATCAGTGCTGTTAAATTAGTTCAGTTTTTTCTCCACACACTTTATACTGTAGGATTTACTGATATTTTCTTCATTTTGTTTCCTTATCATTGTTGCAGGGACGTAACCTGGTGCCATCTGCATCTGGTGGAGCCAGGCTGAATTACACAGTGTTGATTGGAGATACGCCCTGTTCGCTCACTGTGTCTGACACACAGTTACTCTGTGAACCACCAAACCTCACTGGGCAGCACAAAGTCCTGGTCAGTCTACCAGTGTTTCTGTCTGTCCGGCACTTTTCTGTCTCTTAATGCATCTGATTGCCTGTCTGCTAGGATGTGGGTCACCGTCTGTGGGTCAATGCTCGTCTGTACGTCACTGTGTTTGTGGGTCACCGACAGGCTTTCAGTTGAGTTGCTGTCTTTCTGTCATTGTCTGTCACTCATGGTCTGGTAGGTTCCCAATTACAGCACATTGCCCTCCAGAATTATTGACAGGCACCCTTGCAAATAATGAGAAAACAGCTGTAAGAAGAAAACTAAGCTTTTGTGCTTGACACTTTTAAAAATGATCTCATTTAAAGGCAGTTGTTCAGGAAAATGGTCCATTGCTTGATTGTATTTTTTAAATTCAGCTACTTTTGATGAGTGATTTTTTTCCTTTGTTCCGTGTAATTATCTCATCTTTGTTAATATTTTCAGCATTGTTTTGAAGCACTGCGCTTGTAACTGTATTTTTGTTCATCCTGACTTTGTCCAGGTCCAAGTAGGAGGACTTCACATCTCTCCAGGAGAAGTTCACATCCGGTCTGACAGCTTGCTCACCCTTCCTGCCATCTTCAGCATCACAGCTGGAGGAGGGCTGCTCCTCATCATTGTCATCATAGTCCTACTTGCCTACAGACGAAAGTCACATGAGAACGACCTCACTCTGAAGCGCCTGCAGATGCAGATGGACAATCTGGAGTCTCGGGTGGCTCTGGAGTGCAAGGAAGGTGAGTTAGACCGACTGACGTAGGAGATGAAACTATCATAAAACTATCATAAATCCTGTTGAGTAAAAATCACACTCCAAAAGAAAAATCTTATTCGTAGTTGCATTATAGCGCCATCTGTTGAGAACTGATGTTTTGACAGATGTTTTTAACACTTATGCAGTACATATTTATTAGCTGGAGAATGACTGATGGACTAGAGGGACGTAATTTATGATAGCAAACGATGGATTTGTTATTTTAAAGCTGTAAAAGTTTGGTTACATTTTTTACACCACTACTACTACTACTGCACAAGAAAATGTACCTGTTTGTATTTTGAATTGTAATATGGTCATTAAGTTTGTCACAACAACTCTACAGTTTGTTGTTTGTTTCTACTCTTGATATTAAATACGCTGCAAGATACATTATGAACTGTACAATCTTACAAACACATGAATGTCAGGGCATCTCCTTCAAATATGGCTTTTAAGTTTTCATTTGGACTACCTCCCTCAGCCAAGAAAGGATAATAAAATGCTTTTTAAAGGTTACTATGATAAACTGCTAAAATGTTTGACATGACAAAATGTTTGGTAAAATATTTAATACACCTCTCTGCTTTATGCAGCCTTTGCAGAACTGCAAACAGACATCAACGAGTTAACAAGTGATCTGGACAGAGCTGGCATCCCCTACCTGGACTATCGTACCTACTCCATGAGGGTTCTCTTCCCTGGCATCGATGATCACCCTGTGCTCCGAGAGCTGGAGGTGAGGAATCTAAAACAGGGCTACTCAATACTCGAATCCAGTTCCAACCACTTTTCTGACGTCTTGACCTTAAGGCTCCAGTATACTCCAAAGTAAATTGATTTCGGCTTGTTGGCAAGAGCTGTCAAAGTGCTGTCGAACAGAGCAGTGTGAGCAAATGCCAGTCTACTCAGCGCGGTTTGAGGAGTTTGTTTAATGGTGTTCTCACCAGCTGAAGGAGCTTGTGAGTGGAGTTTGCAGTCTCAGCATGCACCTACTTTATTTTGAGGAAAACTTTTCTTAGTCTCTGCAAACTCATCTTGACCTTTTACATTCTAAACTTAAGTTTTCAGAAAATTAGTTTTCTGGATATTATATAGTTGTTCTCTACATATTTTCAGTGTACTATCTCTTATGTCAAAATCCTATGCATGTATCAATTTTGCACTACGGAGGTCCAACAGATACATGTATATTTCAGTTAATCTGTAAGAATTGTTTTTACATTTCCAAGGACTATTCTTTGCCTATTTTGTCTCGGTCTTGAGAATGATTTGTTTTGTTCTGATCTTTGCATCAGTTGCATCAGGATCTCATAGTCCTCATTTTGTCTATAACTCAAGGGGGCCTGGTGTTAAAATTTACATTGACTTGGCCAAGATTTTTTTTTTTATCATTGTTCTGATCTCAAGGGTTAAATTCTGAAGCACTTAATATCCAATTTTGAAGAAAGTCTGATGACAAATCATTTGCCTTTTCATTATTTGTGGAACAATATATCACGTAGGCAAGGTGAAAATTGGGTTGTTGTTGCCAATTACAGCTGGTTTAATCAAGACATTATTATGATTATTATGATGATTTCAAAAGCCTCTCTGATTGCACTTACAACACTATCACCTTTTTCATCAAAGTAAAAAGTCTTTCAGTTTTTGCAGGAATTAAGATAGGTTTATATATATTCTCAGACTGAATCAGATAGATGTAGCAACTGTAAAGCAAAAGCTTTACAGTGGTGTGTCAGGATTTGCACATGAGGGTTAGTCACTGCCACTGAGCTAAGCCTGTGGCCACACCAGTGGTTCTATTTGCACACATGCCTTGAAATGGTTTGTTGGTTTATTAGCATGATTGCAAATGGTGCATTTGTCAGATCAGCAATTTTACATAAGGATTTTTGTGTATATTTCATTCTGTTTTCACATTCCTTCTATGTTATGACTTTTCTCATCGTTGAGTGAGTATTATCTAATGAGCGTGATCGTCTTTGTGTGTGTTTGCTAAAATGCATGATGTGTGTATGATGCGTGAAGGTGCCGGGGAGCGGACAGGCGAACGTGGAGAAAGCCTTGAAGCAGTTTGCTCAGCTGGTGAATAACAAGGTTTTTCTGCTGACATTCATCCGTACACTGGAGCTGCAGCGCTCCTTCTCCATGCGTGACCGTGGCTACGTTGCCTCGCTTATCATGACTGCACTGCAGGGACGGCTGGAGTACGCTACAGATATCCTCAAACACCTGCTGTCAGACCTTATAGAACGCAACCTGGAGAGCAAGAACCACCCCAAACTACTCCTGCGCAGGTAAACCAGCAGTAATACACTGTTGCAAAAAGTTGTATTACAAAAATCTTTACAAAGTGAAACAATGTTTTTAATTTTGTGGCGGTCATTTTGGAATAGTGTGTATCATTTTGTTCTGCTGAATATCTCACTTCAACTTGAAGGTTAAGCACTTCATAGGTAAGAAGTTAAGATCATAAAAAAAGCTCTGATTTTGAGGACAAGATCATGTATGTCCAAATAATTACTTGTGAATTTCAGGGCCGAAACCTGGACTTGGAATAAAACCCCACAGTTTCTTCCTCACATTCTCTGTCCATATTTTCCATTGTGGTCAGAGGATTTAAACTAGAGGCCTTTTCTGTCACAAACCTGACCAATTCTGATCAGCGCTTCTTATCTTTTGGCATAGATAATTCCTTTGTGCATTGTTCTTTCCAGCCCAGTTACCACACTTTTGATGGATGAGTAACTAGGCCAGCAAAGGAAAGCCCACCTCTGTTCAGCTTTGTTTTGTTCAGCGGCGTGAAACAGCCGTTACCAGTCTGAGAAACAGGCCTGCCTGAGCAGACAGGTGAAAGACAGGAGCAGTAAAAGTGATAGAGAGTGGGAAGGACTGGCAGAGGAAGAGAACCTAATGGGAAAGAGTGAGTGCAGCGGCGGCAGAGTCGTTGTCAGTCTGACTTATCTTCTGTGTGCCACTCATGAAACATTCAGCTGTAGCTCACGTTTCTTCCCCCCGTCACCTCTCCTCTCCTCCCTTCTCTCGCCTCTCTCCCTCTTTCCTCCACCTCTGGTTATCTGCCGATTGTTTTCCCGGTGCTGAGACTGGCCTACTGAATGTTTCATGAGGTTTTTTTTTTCTTTTTTTCTTTTTTTTTTTTTTTGAAAAAGAGGGCTCTCTCAATCTGAAGCACTCATTAAATATAAGGATGAGTTCACATGGGAGCCGGTACAACGAGAACTTCTTAGCCCAAACATGCTGTTCTCTAAAATTTAATGGGACGTCATCAACATATGCATCAATACAGGTTAGGGTTGAAATGCAGGTAAGGACCAAAAAAGAGTGACAGAGAGACAGCAGTTTAGGGAAGGAAAGAGGCTGGTGGCTATAATGCTGCAGGCTTTGGATCAGATTAAAAAGGGCTCATGCACCATTTTAAAGGTACTATTACATGATTTAATGGATTTACTACAGTAAATCATAAAGTCTTTCCCATCTGGACACATGCTAACTAGCTAAGTGCAGAAACAGTGAGGAAGAAACAGACTTCAAGGACTTGAAGCAGACATATAAGTTGCTTTTGCACAATTATGTCATGACCCAAATATGTTGTGCATTAGCAGCACTTTACTACTGTATACTGGAGCGTGTGTCCTTTGAGACCGAGCGCCTGAGTAAGGATGTTATTTCTCTGTAAACTCTCCATGTCATGTTTTTTGGTTCCAACAATGTCAGGCTCTTCTACGTCTTAAGTTATAAAAGAATAATCAGAGCACTCCAGCGCTCTGTGGAACGTCTCTTGCTAACAAATGAGTGTGCTTTCTTCCTGTCTTGCAGAACAGAGTCGGTGGCAGAGAAGATGCTGACAAATTGGTTTGCCTTCTTGCTCCACAAATTTCTCAAGGTAAAAAGAAATCTCTCTCACACCTTATCGCTACAGGTGTCATCGTGATATACCGTGACAATGCTTCTTAAAATTATTAGCATTGATTTTGAAATAGACTGCAATGTTCCTTTTTGTTGTAGATGTCATTTTAACTGTCTGATATTGACGTGTTTCATGGACATTGTGGAGCGATAATGGTTACCTGTGGGGTCACATATATCTCCAGCTTTGCGATTCAAAAGGACAGAAAGCTGTTTTATTATGTCTGATGTGTCATGCTCTACTTCCTGAATCTCATCGTCTGCGCTGATGAATACCAATCTCTCTCCCTCCACTTCTTTCCTATGTTTTATTTTCTTTTCTCCCACCTTCCACTCTAATCCCTGGGTTGCCTTCCAAAACAAAGGAGTGTGCTGGCGAGCCTCTCTTCATGCTTTTCTGTGCCATCAAACAACAAATGGAGAAGGGACCCATAGACTCCATCACTGGAGAGGCACGCTATTCCCTCAGTGAGGACAAGCTCATCCGACAGCAGATTGAATACAAGACACTGGTGAGTCACAAAGACATTAATTAAAAAAAATAAATAAATAAAATAAAGTCCAAAATGTTGTCTGTATTAATTTTTGTACATCTCTTGGCTAATAGCCTTGACAAATCAACAGAAACGTGGGATGTGTCTAGGCTGTGGTTGTAATTTTACAAATCCTTTGAATATCTGGATAGTTTCAATTTCAATTCAACATAACATTAGTGGACAAATAATCTTGTATAGCCAGATGTCCATAGTATCAACCTGAGAAAGCTCTTGAGAATGTTTGTCAAAGCAAATTTAGAAAACCAGACCCTGATTCAACTATATACCCAGATAGGTGTGAGTCCAGCAATACAAACCTCTACAGTAAGAGTAAAAACCACTACTTTCTATTATATTACTATGCATTTGTCTACATTTTCTTCCTCGACAAATTCGAAATGTTAATTCCCTGTAATGCTAATGCTAATTCCCTGTACACTGCAGTCCTTGTCACCGCTAACTCCCACAGTTGGCCTGTGAAGGGTGTCGACTGCCATGTGTATCCTCTGAGCTTCACTGATAATAGTATAACACTATAATAGATTCATGCTATCACTTCCAGATCCCAACCCCCTACACACAAACACCCTGACCAATCAAAAGGAGTTATTAGTACAGAAATAAGTATGTGATCCCTCATTGGCTTCCCAACAGTGAAAACTCTCAGTTGTTGTCAATGGATGGAAATTGTAAGCTGCCTATGATTGATCCTGGGTTACTATGTCCACTAATTTGATTGATTCATAATATAACCACAGCTGTGTCTTGGCCCTTTTCTTACCAACTTCAGAGGTTTAAGTTCTCCAGACCTCATGTACTTTAACAGGACAGAGGTCTGGCTATGCAAATTAGTGGACAAATAATGAAACAGAATGAAGAACTGATAAAATGATCACAAATAATGAGTCATTCTCTGCAGTCTAAAAAAACTGGACTGGTGTATGCTCATTCTAATCAGTAAGGAGTTTGAAAAGTTTCACACATGGTAGGGCTACCTGTATAACAAAACACGCCTCTCTCCTTTACCTTTTACCTTAAGATGGCTGGGTTCCTCCACCAGCCCATCAGAATATTTTCTCCCTCAGGCTTTTGCGCCAAAGCAGAACCAACCAGCGACAGGATGATACCTCTCTGAACGCCATGTCGGAGAGTCTGAGAGACTGTGTCTCATTACTTGTTTAATGCCCCTGCAAGAACTGCACAGCCACATCCTGGAGGTGTGAAATTACATTTCTGGCCAAGATCCTGTCCACCAGGACAGTTTGGTGAGGAGTAGGTAATGAAAGGACTTTCCTAGCAAGCAACACCTTTCTCTCTGACTCTTTTCTCTTACTCCCTCTACCCCCCCTCCTCCTCTCTTTCGCTATCCTGGATCCCCAGACGCTGAGCTGTGTGAACCCTGACAATGAGAACAGCCCAGAAATCCCCGTCAAGGTGCTCAACTGTGACACCATTACCCAGGTAAAGGAGAAGATCCTGGATGCGGTGTACAAGAATATGCCCTACTCACAGCGACCACGAGCTGCAGACATGGACCTAGGTGAGGCTGCACTAGTTGCAGTTGTACTGTGTAAAATTGACTGTAAAATGCACATGGCACATGTTGGAATAATGACAGGAGAAAAATACAAGTGAGAGTGGGCATTAAAGCCCCCTGAGGCAAATTTGTTATTTGTGATATTGGGCTATACAAATAAAATTGACGTGTCAGGGGGGTTGTTTCACTGAAGACATATGACATCAACAGAGAGCTCAACACCAGTTTCTGGAGGACAACCCCCTCCCCATACCTGTTTACAGCCCTAATCAGAGTAACACTCACCAACACTGACGTTAAACCTTACTGACAGTACACCTACACTCAGGCTTACGCCCACAACATGTCATGCAATACCGAATGACTCGGCACAAATCCAGCTGACATGCACCTTCAAAGGGAGTAAATAAGATACCTTGTAGGTAGTCTCTGATATTTCTTTGGGTTAGTAGTTTTATACCTTAAGGGGCTTTTACAGGTTAGTGATTTGCAGAGGATCAGTTTTTCCTTGTTGCTTTGGGCAGCTTAAATACTTGTGAAGGCACTGTGTCATTTGTGCTTTGCTCACAGAATAACTTTAATTGTCAAGTAGAAATATACAGGAAACTGTTTTGGTGACATTTTGGCTATCACAGAAGAAACTTACACAGTACACAAAGACAACATGACCTGAAAGTGACAGCGCAAGACAAATGATGGACATTAGACAATATGTAAATGTCAGACACTTGGGATACAAACATTCCCCAAAATGCCGTATGTCACACATTCACTATTGATTGTATTTTTCTACAGAGTGGCGGCAGGGCAGAACAGCTCGTGTGGTCCTCCAGGATGAGGACATCACCACCAAGATAGAGAGCGACTGGAAGAGACTTAACACACTCATGCACTACCAGGTCGGTTAATAACATTAACACTAGGGCTGCAACTGTTGATGAAACTGCCGATCATTTGCTTGATTAATTGGTTTATAATGCAAGAAAAAGAGCTCAACAGGCTGTAGAGACACATTCAAATTGCTCGTTTTCAATCGGCAATGATATATAACAGAGACTCAGTCGACTTATTGTTTCAGCTTACAAAATTCAGTTGTTCAAGGGCATTACAGCAGATATTGTTGATGAAGGACAGCACATTACTTATTCATATTCATATCAACCTCCTCACCCAAGCTAACCTTTTTTCAACCTCCTGGCCATAAGCACGCTTATTCAACCGAACATGCACTTGTGTGCCTGTGTCTTTTACACCATCTATTTTTCAGCCATAAATACAACTACACAGGTCACCAACCTTGGATGAGTCATCCTGCTCCTTTGTCAGTCAGTGCCTTTGTCTATGAGCTTTGGGCCAACTGTACTGCTCGCTTACAGCCAACATTTCAGTGTAGTATACTTTTGTTCAAACAAAGACAGAAATAAAGACAAAGGAAATCTGCATTTGCTGCACTAAGAGCATGTTTTGACAAGAGAGGAAAGTACTCCCTCTTATCTGTCAAGGAGATAAACAAATTGCGCTCTTTCATTTTTAATCTCTCTGCAAGATGTGGAAATGTTTGTTCTGTTGCAAAGCTGGATTTGTATTACTTACATCCATAGCTCATGCAGAACAGTAGCAGGAATTTAGCTCACGCTGTGAATGACCTTGCGTCATCTGCCAAACAACCACTGTATATTTACCTGGAACAATTACACAAACGTATTGTTCGACCAGCATGTACATTGTGCCACTGCTGAGCCATTTTAACTTCAAAACATTCAGCTCCATTCAAGCAAACACATACATATTTCACTATGATTGATACTTGTGGGTACGGTGGTGTAGGTTTAGGTTCCAGTAATACTGCATGCATTAGGCTACCATCTCATTAGCCTTTTCTACACAATTAGGTAATTTTGAGTTTTAGAAGGGATAAGTCCTGCTTAAATGGTTTAATCTAAGATGAGAAGCAGTTGATTTAGCAGTATAGAAATTGTCTCTGATAGTAACAAGTTGCTGAACCTTAAATGAGAAAAGCAGTCCCAAACAACATATTTAAAGCCATAAAGAAATATATGTTAACAATCTTAAATGGGTTTAAAGTTGACTGTTAGTGTGTGGTAAACCCAGGTTTTATTTTTTCACACTGACTGTCACCATCGCCCATCTGAATTATAGTGCAGAGGATTTCTACTTTTCTTACTGAAATCTTGTTGATTACAGGTTTACTTAAAGTTTGAAGGTTGACAGTTAAAATAAGTTTATTTTGACTTCAAGTTTGAGGAAATCCATCCATACGGATATTCTGATTAGGATAAGTTTGGTTCTATTTGGTAGCTGAGGCTGTTGCAATCAATGCTGTGTTATTTTATGTATTTCTCTCTAGCTGATGTCATGGCAGATGTCTATGTGTCTAGATGTTTTGAACTAATGGCTAACCCTTTCTAAGTTGATTGTAAGTTTTGCAGGGACTCAATTGAAAGATATTCAAAACTTCTGAACTATAATTTCACAAATCCCGATTTTTAAAATGAAACGATTTTTTAAATTCCAGCCATGGTTTCTTTTTGACCCAACAGCTGCAAGCAACCATCTGATAAAAATAATAGACAGGCTTTACCTTTATCTTCCAGGTGTCTGAGCGCTGTGTGGTGGCCTTGGTGCCAAAACAGATGTCCTCTTTCAACATTCCTTCCTCGGCCAGCTTCCCACGCAGTATCAGCAGATACGGTCAGTACTGTTGAAGAAATACAAATACTTAATATTCATCCAATTTACAGCAGTGGTGCTCCATCTGTTGCTGTCACTCAACAGTCTGTTGTAAGGCACATTAGCAAACACTGTTATATAGCACATTAAACAAAGAGATGCTATGTGGGTATCCTAAATATTTGAATTATACAAAATTAAGACAAATTCTGTCCTTTAAAACAACTTTGTGCAAATACACCTATTTTTCACACAAGCAGATAAAATGTGTATTTTTTAAATTATCCCCAATGTGGTGTTGTTGTTCTTGTTAAAAACGAAAAAAAAGAAAAAGATTCCTGTAAACCACGTTCCTGACTGATCTAAAATGGAAACTACAGCTCAAACTGAACATTTGTACTGGATTTCAAGTGTTTTTTTCTTAAAAAAGAAAATCAACACATATGTGATATCACATGGATTGACAAGAAGAGCAGAGACGAAAAAAACACATAATGACAGAAAATGACGACCCAAGCGTGGATAGAAAGCACGCCTATTACTATGACAACCAATAATATTAATGAGAGCAAATGATTATACAGTCTACACACACACACACACACATCCAACCTGCTTATTTGCAGATTACAACAGAGACAGTCAGCCTTAAACTCAGATCTGAAAAAAGAAATATAACTTTTCTTCGATCTGAGCAGATCTTAAGTCCTTGTTTGACAAACTGTTTATTAATCGAGATACATTCTTTTTTTAGAAACTGCATCTGCAGCAGTTTGGAATACACATTTTTTTTATATCTGACATTTGACCATCTAGGTGTGGATGTACCCTTCCGCTCCACCCCAACCAGCCCGGATAGTCCCCACTCCCGTGTGCCCATGCTGACCCCTGACCTGGAGAGTGGGGTTAAAGTTTGGCACTTAGTCAAGAACCACGACCACGGGGACCAGAAAGAGGGAGACCGTGGCAGCAAGATGGTGTCTGAGATCTATCTGACAAGGCTACTGGCAACAAAGGTGCACTATATTAGAAATATTGTAGCAGCAATTAGCAAATATTGGAGTAAAACAGTGGGAGCATCTGCAATCAACTGCAATGCAACTGAGGTACTAGTGAATAAGTCTTAACTCCATGCATGTTTTCTACAGGGCACACTGCAGAAGTTTGTGGATGACCTTTTTGAGACTCTGTTCAGCACCGTGTGTCGGGGCACCGCCCTGCCTCTAGCAATCAAATACATGTTTGATTTCCTGGACGAGCAGGCCGACAGACACGGCATCCATGACATGGATGTTCGCCATACCTGGAAGAGCAACTGGTGAGAAACAGAGGGAGCCTGACTTATGATTATAAAGCCATCTCACTGTCTTGACAAGAAACTCTCAGTGTAAAAAAGTACAATGAACAGCTTTCTGATTCCTACAGAACACAGAATTTAATTTTCTCATACTCATCACCAACAAAGCAGTCAATGCTCTGAACTATTAAGCCCTTCACACCAGGGTGCACCCTTCGGTCAGACATTAAGTCTTCTTTAAGCTCCTTTAATTTACATTTAAAACTCTGCATATTTTAAAATTTGGAAACCTGACTTGACACCTCACGGTTAACTCAGTGTCAACATTTAGAACTCCAAAGAATATGAGTTTGAATAATTTTACTTGATTCCTCTTTGCACAGTTTTATAACATTTTATTGTTTATTGTTTGAAGCTCTAAATTACAATTTAATTTTAATAGTCTTCTAAACTCATTCTAAATATTGTTCTCATAAATTAAGTGAATTAGAGGAACTTGGTAAACCAAAAGGGAGCATCTTGTACACATTTTGCACATTGTCGGGGCAAATTCACAATAGGATTGCGTGGCTTTTGTGGCAGCTGAATCTGCACAAATGAGACAAAAAGAAACCGTGTAATTCATAAAAAGCACCTGCAAAGGGTGAAATACACCTCAAACTGCACTGCAAAGCAAATAGCGGTGCTCCTTTCCTATTTGCACGTATGTAAGTTAGATAATATGCATACATTTGGTGCAAAATTGGCCCCTTTCTGTGTAAATGAGCCTCATTGCCAAAACAGTGCAATTCACAAAGACCAGCCCGAATTGCCACACACAGTTAGAGTTAAATTATTAGCATCTTCAGAGAGTTGGTGGTAACTGAAGCGCCCTCTCTCCCTCTCTCTTCAAATCTACAAGCTTCTGAGGCATTGAATGATATTGAATTGATATTGAATGATATCATGGGCGAAATCTTCAGTCGAGTAGGGGGGGGAATCAAGTGGGTATGGGGTGGTAGGCTTATCTCAGACTTTCTGGAATCTGTGTGTAACAGCTGACCTGATGTGTAGCAGAACACAGAACATTAATTACTGTCAGATCCCGACCGATCTGGTGTTAATGAAGTTACCGATGCTGTGCTGCGAGTGTAAATACGCATAGCCTCTTTCTCAGTTTGGAGATGCACTTATCGTTTCGGCTGCTGTGTGATGCTGCAGCCAGCTGTGACACACAGCCAGTACTGATGTTTCTGCAAAATCTCGAATACATTCAATGACAACTCATTACTATGAGATTCAGACATTAATCTAACACGTTTCAGACCTGCCTGAGTCACATTAATAGCCGTATTTTGACATTTGACATTTCAATAGATTATGTTATAGATGTGAATTACTAGAGAAGTAAAAGCAACAAAATACATGAAGGTTGGTTTGTGATTGTGGAGAGCTCTGTGTGTGCGTACCTCTGCTAATTAAAGACACAAAATTAGAGGCTTTTGTGCTTTCTGCAGTTTTCATTACAGAACAATCTGTGTGCTGAAATGTGGAGAAACGCCTGAAACATTGAAAACTGCTCCACTCACTCAATCAAACGCAAAACAAAGGCAAATTGCACTCAGCTGCAAAACTTTATGGGTGCGTTTGTGCCATCATATAATTAGTGCAATATCCTTTGTGAATCAGACCTTGAGACAGTGCAGATAGCGGTTGCAATCCGTTCTTTGTGAATTTGTCCCTGACAGTCTTACACTGTTTAAAATCTCTCTCTATACTTCTGTTTCTCTCAAACATTTGTTGTTATCTTTAGCCTGCCCCTGCGCTTCTGGGTGAATGTGATCAAGAATCCCCAGTTTGTCTTTGACATCCATAAGAGCAGCATCACGGACGCCTGTCTGTCAGTGGTGGCCCAAACCTTTATGGACTCTTGCTCAACGTCTGAGCACCGTCTCGGCAAAGACTCACCCTCCACCAAACTACTCTACGCCAAGGACATACCACATTACAAAAGCTGGGTAGAGAGGTGTGTATGTGTGTTTTGTTTGTTTGTGTATACACATGCAAAGATAGCCTTCACAAGAATGAAAAAAATGATTAAAATCCACCAAAATGGCGGATTCTTTGGTGTTTATCATTTCCTATCATTTCCTTCCTGTTAATATTGGCTTAAGGCTGGTTTTTGGAATTATAACTACACAATCCTGTATAAAATGAGATTTTTTTCAATCAGAATTTGCTCTGTTACTATGAGAGGTTGTCATGTGGTGGTAATGGAGCCTTGTCCTTTGTCAGTGCAACTTCAGTGACAAATTAGGAGTGCTTGGTTTGATCCAGCAAATCTCCCTGCTAATGCAATTATGGTAGAATCTTCATGTATAAATGTGATTGCGTTGAGTTATGAATGCAAATCGTGATTTTAATGCAATTAATCATGCAGTCTTATTAGGGCTAGGAGTGACAGGATGAATATGCAGTCAACTGAAGGTTTTCATAAGTACATGAAGCTGTGTTTTATAAGAACAGTGTGCAGGTGGTTCGAAGGTACTGTGAGCGTTACTAAATGACTGAACCTGTGAGTGACACATTTCTTGATTTTTTTCGCCCAAAACACCTCCGATTTACAGGTGTGTTTAACGTTAGATATTCTTTGGCTTTTACAACAACAGGCTCAATCGAAGTGAAGAGAGAAGGTCTGGTATGCATGACTGTGTCCTAGACATTGACTTTGTGTGTGTGTGTGTCTACTCTCAGGTACTATGCTGACATCAACCGCCTGCCTGCCATCAGTGATCAGGATATGAATGCCTATCTGGCTGAACAGGCTCGCCTTCACTCCAGTGAGTTCAACGTGCTCAGTGCCCTCCACGAGATCTACGCTTACGTCAGCAAGTACAGCCAAGAGGTGAGACTGAGTGAACACACGTAGCAACATGGGAATGTGCTGTAGAGGTCCTAGTGGTGTAGTTAGTGAATTTAGCATTTTTTTAATATTAAAGCTGAATATTCATTATGTTAAAAAGGGACTACGTGTAATATGTTGCTCGTAGTGATGCCCCACAGAGAATTATCACCAGACTCCTCTCAGCTTGGTGTTTCAGTTCCTTTCAGCTCATGGATTTGGTTTTCTGGCTTGTAATTTTAGTCTCTCTCAACTGCTTCGTTTCCAGCTGCAGCAGGCAGATGTTTCCAATAAAAAGCTGCGATAAACCTATACACTACCTGCCCAGCACCGAACTGTAGACATAAAACTTTAGAGACTTTCTGGTGAACACAGAGCAGCTTTTAGCAGCTAAAAAGTCAGATATCTTCCTCAGACGTTGGTGGAGATCAAAACAAATCTAAAATTAGACTGAATGCTTTAGGTGGCCACAAACATGATTCCAAATGAATGCTTATTCTGCTTCATGTCAGCTAGATATGTAGATAAGCGATTGTTTGCCAACATGTTTACCATATCAACTTTATATGACGATAGTATGTTACTGTTGTGTTTCAATTATTGTTAGGTCACTAAAAAATATCACAAAATAGTGAAAAATGCCCATCACAGTTTCATAGAACCCAAGGTGATGTTTTCAATTGGTTGTACTGTCAGCCAGCAACCCAAAACTCAAAGTTGGTTTTTTTTGCCTTTTGCCATTTTTTTTTGCCTGATTTAAATGATTAACTGATTACCAAAATAATGGATACCTTTCTGTAAATCAACTAATTCATTAATTAACTGTTTCAGCACTAGTTATAACTGAGATACAGAATTGTACTTTTTGCTAACATACACATATGCATTAAATTCTGATAAATCAAATGGTACAAATAAGTGATCATTTATTGTATGCATAACTGTATTATTCCTATAGCTGACCAATGATATGCCTCATGTCCTTGGTTTCACAGTTTGTGTGCTAATGCACCCATGTGTGTGTGTTTCTTTGTGTTAGATCACAGAGGCACTGGAACAGGATGAACAGGCCCAGAAGCAGAAGTTGGCATATAAAGTGGAGCAGATCATCTCAGCCATGTCTACAGAGAGCTGAGACACACACACACACACAGAGACACACACAGACATACACACACACACTCACTCACTCACATACTATATGCACACACTGTACATGCAAACACACACACATGGAAACATATACTGTTACAGAGGAGTTAAAAGCCCATAGTCAAGGCAAATGACACTCACATGTGTACATCATGTGCATGTGTGCACATTTACATTCACACGTAAAACACACATATTCACAACCTTTATGGACCTACTGTATGAACGAATTGACAATACATTCACGAAGAGTTACATACACACACATACAAATGTACATACACAAACAAACCACAGACCGCATCAAACAGCAGATCGTCCCAAAGCACGATTTTTGAAACCAATGTCATCGTTTTTTCAGAAGAAACTCCAGCAGGCAAACATCCAACTTCTAAAACGCTCCTATAGAGAGAGAGAGAGAAAGACAGGGGGATTTGGGCCATCACGGTTGCTGAATTTGCCGCCAATTCTTTTCCGCTGGGTAATGGTTTGTCTTTGTAGTTGGTGCTTATACTAAATGTGTGTGTGGCATGGCTGGTGCTCTGAAGAGAACAGCACTTAATAAAGAATGACTCAACTTGAAAAGTCACTGGAGGAGCTCAACAAAGACAGGAGCCAATTTAATGGGACGGCACATGTGCTGAGACAAGACTCAAAGTACTTTTTATATGTCAAAGATGAAGGACATTTCGCACTACATATCACAGACTTAAAGTGACATTGCCATTTGGAGCCATTTGGAGCAGAGATGTGTAACTTTGTGTTGTTAAGCCTTTTCTTTTTGCCTTTTAAAGGTTTATAAAAGGAGAAAACTAAAGACTCTGGAAACATCTTCCCACTTGAAGCTCCTCGTCATGGGATGTTTCTTTGTTTAATGAAGATTTTCTCAATTACGTTTCAGCAAGGGATTGAAAACAGTATACGCAACATTTGTCAATGACAAGTTTAGGGTCCAGCTCTTTAATAATCCAACACTGAGATGGCATTACTTTCAAATTTGAAATATATGTAGAGATATTTCCAGACCCAATCCCTGGCTTTTTGTGCCAAATATAATATGTCTCATGTTTCATTCATATTAAATCCTCCTGAAGAAGCTATTAATAATACATGCCATTGTACAGAAAGATCCCATTTGAGATAGGAAATTTTGTACAGTGATGATCTATAGACCACTAATTCAGCCATTCAAAGATAAGTGGAGACCAAATTGAACTGTAGCAGAAAGCATGATTAATGATGCTATAAGCCTGATCGTGGATCAGATTAGCCTAACCCCGGCCAACAGCGCCGCTCCCCCACCTTCCCCGTCTCATCAGTCATTGTTTACATTGAGCGTGATACTTGAAATGCACCGAGTGTACGAGATATTAAGAACACCTGCTGCTCCTGTGAAGTTATCTGGCGAGATTAAGTTAGATGAAGGCTTTGATGCCTTATTGATTTTCCCAATAAATCCACTTTGAAGGTAACTCAGAAATTTAAGTTAGGAAACAAGCTGAAGAATTTCCAACCCTGGAGACATTTGAGATGTTGGAGTTGCAAGAGAGTCTGCAGCTCAGTGAAAAGTGGGTGTTCCTTACATTTTGTACACAGAGTGGATCTATGATGATATATGTGTTTGGATCAGCAGTTGGTCCTTGTAAAGTTCATTCATTAAACGTTGAATTGCTTCACAGCACAATCTTCGCTTTGCATCCTGACTGTTTCCATGTTTCATTAATAATTCACAAGTTTTAATTTTGAGTTTCCGATGTACATTTTACCTGACTGCTTGTTGTCTCCTTGCTGCTGTATTTATAGAGTGCCATATCTAAACTTCAAAATACTTATCATGATGAAAAATTCATTCCGAGGCATCGCGTTGATTCAGGGTTTTATTTTGACTTTTTGTGATTCACCAATTGCGATGATGAAAGATGTACTTCTTTCTGTGCTTGAGGCTATTTCACTGCTATTTCAAAAGTGACCATGACTGTCTATTCTGGAGCGCTGCTCTTTTTACCATTTCAGTATCAATGGGGTTAAATGTACTCCCCAAAGGACCTTGATTCATGTTAATCTAGAGGAACGAGATAAAATAAAATAAATAATAAATACATTTCCTGTTAAGTGTTGAAATATGACAGAGAACTCATCTGTTTCATGTGTGGTTTGATGATAATTTATAAATGTGTTGTGCAATAAACTGTCAGATGTTTAAACTGTAATGTTTTCTAAACTATATATTATTGTATAAATATTGTACATAAAAAACACTCCTATTTTGCAAGCAAAAGATTCACTTTGTACTGTTGTTATACATTAAATGCGCAGCTGATAAAAGAAAAAGCTTTCTCCTGGTTTCTTTTGTGATGATGCAAAATTCTGAATAATAATGCTGAACATAATTCCTCTATATTAAAGAATGTGCCAAATCCTAAATTGAAGCCCTGGTAGATTGCATTCTTGTGGAAAGTAAATTCCTGTTTTATATCGCACAGCCATGCATTTATGTTGCAAATTAGTAATGATACAGATTTGCACAGCATTTTAGAGTATTGCATCGTACTATAATACAATATAAAACACAGCGGATTGACAAAAAAAGCCTTACATGACTCATCTTTAATGGCCATTGAGTTTCTCCATTTTGTATTTTGTGGATACCAAATGCAGCTGCTGTTAAAGGTGAGGTCACTTTTCAAGCCAATCTGAGCTCTGGCCGCACATAACAGGATAATCTATTCTTATTATGTTAGTGGACCACTAGCATGCTAATTTAATAGTTAAACTGTTATTGAGTTTTCAATGGAAGGCTCTAATGCCTATGATGTCAGAGATAAACTGAAATCTCAGGGGGTTTCATCCATCATTTGGCCTTTGGACTGAGAAATTAATACAGTTGTTGGCCACATGCACAAAGGATGTTAGCCCTACACCCACGTCTAATTGAAAATACAATATGTGAAACAATCTGAGTTCCAGCTGTGTATTGATTAGATATGTATTATTAGATTAAAAAAATGACACCTTCACTTACATACCAACTTATACCACAACATCAATATATCATGATACATCTTAAAGGATAGCAACCCTTAACAATATTTACTAGATGGATCCTCAATATTTTTGTTATAAAAATTTATTTTTTGCTGTTGGAATAGAAATAATAATCACAGTGCCTCAGTGAAACCGTGAAAATGTGTTACAGGTAGTATTTTAAGATCACTAAATAGTATTTTTTGGACATCTTATTGTAAAGGTATAATTACTGTAAAGATTAAGATCCTTTCTGAGAAGGTTACAGACTCTCTACATTTGGCAGATATTTGGTAGTGTGCTACCAGGTTGGATTTAAATGTACATCTGCTGGATTGCTTTACAGAGCTGCAGAGAGAGGGTGCTGTGTTTCCAGAACACACTGAAAAAAAAGCTTTTTTTCCCTGAAGTCAGCAAAAGGAGGATCAACAATCACTTCAAGCTTGTTTATCTTCCTCAGAAAAGGAAGAACAAATGTATTGATAGTAGTTCAATAATGCAAAGGTGATTCTGTTTTTTTATCTTACTTTTTTATTCCATTATTTGACAGAACAGTGCTCATTGATCAATAGAAAAAAAAAGAACTGTAAATGAGCCAGAGTCAGCCTAGAAGGCTAATTTCCATCTGTTGTCCCTGGCCACATATCACAAGGTTACCCTAAAAATAGAATGAAAAGGAGTTCAGTGTACTCTTGAAAGCAACAAGGCTTGTGGAATATCTGTTTTTTAAGGAAATCTGATGTTTAACGATGCAAAATGTAGCACCACAAGGTGGGAATAGCACATTTGATACAAGAGAGACGCCAAGCTTGGAGAAAATTATTAAATCCCTTTGAATTGCATAAAGACACAAGCCCATGCGATGTACTGTGACAGTATTTGGTATGGCATGTGAGCAGCATATAGAGGTTCCTGAGCACTTGCCATAAGGAGCCAGAATTCATTATTCATATTTAACCCTCGGGGCTCTGGGCAAGCAGAGTAGAGGGAGGGAGAGTGGGAGTAGGAGGAGGAGGAAGGTTGTGTGAGCACCCTGGCCTCCCAACCCATACCTGTCAGATCCAGGATCCAGGTGAGGGGGTGAGGGGGTGGGGGGTGGGGGTGTCATCAGTGTATCGAAGGGTCCTCTGTACACCTGCCAGGCTCTAAACCCTCTTTCTGTCTTTCCTCTTCTCTCTTTGCTTGTCAGAGTGCCTACACTCAGCAGCCAGCAATCCCCCTCACTTTCTTCTCACACACACACACACGAGAGAGAGAGAGAGAGAGAGAGAGAGAGAGAGAGAGAGAGAGAGAGAGAGAGAGAGAGAGAGAGAGAGAGAGAGAGAGAGAGAGAGAGAGAGAGAGAGAGAGAGAGAGAAAGGAGTATCATTAGGACTCAAACCTCCTCTACTGACAGCTGAGCAAGCCGCAGGATATCTTCTTGATAGACCGTGTGGTTGGATGGTACCAGACAGGTTTATGGAGCTACTACAGCCATTAGAGATCCATTATTCTTCTATCAGTCCCTGACAGTTGTCATAATAACTCATTCTGCTTTAACCCATGATTGATGTAAATATATTATATATGTTACGTAGAGTAAAATAATCATTCCTGTGAAATCACGGCTTGCACGCCGCCAGATCCTCAGCTTCTTCTGCTGCCCAGAATATTTGATTCAGGAAGGAAAATGGACCTTACACACAGACTGCAGATCTTGAGGAATAATTCAAAGCGTGGCTGTAACTAAATAAATGTTGAATGGAAAAGGCCTTGGAAAAGGCTGAACAACACAGCAGAGTGTGTGTTAATAGTCAATAGACATGGGTCTGCTTCCGTGTCCTCAAACTCAGAGTGGCAGTAAATGGGTTACCATGTCAAAGATATAGAGCTTTCAAACATACAGTATATACATATAATCAGCGGTTGACGCAACAACAGGAACACCTGTACAACATATTAGTGCCAAAACATTTTGCTGATTGATCAATTACTCGCCTGACAAAGAAGTAATCAACAAGTTTGATAACCGATTAATCATTTAATTCATTTATACAACAAGAATGCCAAATATTCATTGTTGATTTTGGACTGTTTGTTGGACAAAACAACTGAAGACACCACTTCAAAATTTGGGATCACAATTTTCTTAGAAATGATTAATATTTAAAACAAAGTCATCAACAATGGAAATCACTAATAGCCATGCCAGTAAAATAGCACTGCTACCCAACTAAAGCTTATATATAATGATCATTGTATAGGATTGCATGATACTATAGTAGATACTTTCATTCTCTTTGTTTGCCTTCCTTTCTTGATATTTTATACAGAGTGGTTTGTTTTTTTCCCCTAAGTTGTGGTTCCTTTCAGCTTGGAAGAACACCAGCAGCCAATCTCAATAACTTCAAATGCACAGTGGATAAAGATATAGATGTGTCATACCTTTGGTTTTTCCTCCTCCATAATGTACACTCTCTCTACTGTGCAATCAAGCATCAAATTCCCTTAAGCACCACTGGAAAACAGTGAGGCTGTTGAGATCTGTGTGCATCAGTCTCCTGCTGCTTTAATTAAATGCATACTGCATTATCAGAGTGCACACAATCAAACATGCTCTGATATGTTTGTTCCTGCCAAGGACAAGAGGCAGCTGTCCAAACCAGGGGGAACTATATGGAATAAATCTCAAATGACCACAGCTCAGCCTCTATCAGTAACAACTTGTTTCAGGATTTACTGAATGAGCTAATCCATGACGGCATTTGATTTCCCCAGTTTGCTGTAGTTATTTTCCTTTTGTCCACTGGCAAAGATGTTGTCATTCACAGACTCTATAGCATTAACTGACTTTATTGCTCACTAACTCACAATTGGATTCTGTAAATATATGTAGGTAGAAATTCCACACAAAAAATCCAGTATCAGGAAATGAATAATCAAAGTGTTTAATAATGTACTGCTGAGGATAATGTCCAGTGGGTTAATCTGGATAGCACACCAGTCAAGTGGTGCCATCTTCTGGCTTAAAATGTAATTACAAGCATGACTTGGAAACAGGCTGAAAGAGACAGCATGAGCATTCTTCATTCATTCGATCAGTTTGACCACAAACTGGAATTGGAGAGAAGGAGATCATGTGAGAGGCTGCGACAATGTGATGCAGATAGAGGGCAAAGGGTCAGGATGTGTCGGTGACAAAAAGTGTCTGTTCAGCACTGCTGCCTGAGGGTGCGTATGGAACATCTGCAGGGCCATGCGGTGATCCTGTAGGTCACGACACAGACATGCTCAGAGCATAAATTGCACTCTGAGACCGTGAAAAGAACCCATACAGGGACTTCCCTGACGCACATTATGTTTTGGGAAGCGGTGACTTCATCGATCCTGCACTTCAATTGCAATTTACAATTTAAAGCGACGTACATTTGAGAGTTGATTCAACACAAGCAAGGATCTAGTCAAGAGAGAACAAGTAGTGCCATAAAGTAAGGTTTGATTTTTTTCTTTTTTCTTTTTCTTTTCCGTCCATCAAGTGCGGAGGTGTTCGCTAAAGAGTTGGGTCACTTCCTTTTCTTCTCCTTCATTACAGTTTTTCTTCCCTTTTTCTTCTTCCCGCTCACTCGAGGGTAGAGACCTCACCGCTTGGACCACAGAGAGGTAACGGTCAACTCATGCTGCAGTTTGAAATTAAATCCCCTCCCACTACTCCTCCTCCTCCTCCTCCACCTCCTCCCAAACCTTCCCTAACTTCCCCTTCTTCTCAGCTCCCCTCTCCTGCACTCCTGAAATCACTTCAAGACAGGCTCCCTCCTACGTAGCCAATCGGTGAGCTTTGTGGGATTTATGGCTCTCATTTTCAAAGCTCCATAAAACGTGCATTACAACGTGTATGTATTTCTGTGACTGTGTGTGTCTGCATGTGTTTGTACAAATAAATTAACCAAAATTAAATTAAGAACACGCTTTTAATGAGTACTTTAAAAAATACCCTCACCATTAATTTAACAGGGCATGTCGAATGCTTTTTGCTTGTTCCTGTGACTTAAGTCAAAACAGCACCATGAATCACTGAAGCTATATTGTTAATTATGAACGGGTGGCCAAGAATTTCTAGTCCCACAAAAGATCATCACATTGGGAGAGTCGCTGTTTTACAACTTCCTGTTCAAAGCTCTGCCTGGGGCTCTCACAAATAATCCATTGCTAGTGGACTCTTGTTCTCAGACAGAATAAATAGCCAACGGTTTTGGTACTGCACAACATATTGAAGGTTTTACATTTTAAACACAGCCATAAAAATTGATAATGACTCACTGCCTTTCATAAGATGTTGACCTTATCAGTTTATCTGTAAAACATTAAGTTCTGTGTACGGAAAATAGAAAAATATTTGTTATTGGCAGAATAATAATAGTGAGGAGGACCTTCCCTGTTAAAATAGCCTACTGATCCTGGATTAGTGTCCAATTAGCAGCTTAAACTTTCATTAACTTAAAATAAGACTTCTTGGATAAAACACTTGTTATCTTTTACCTAAAACACATCCAAGACGTGAAATATTCGGATTAGGTTCAAGCCAAGCTGTTGGATGCATCTACATCAGCAGAAGGAACATCACTGGTAATGCTCAATGACATATTTAAGACATTGTGCTCATGAGTCATCAAATTAATAACATCACCATCATAGTCTAAAGTATAGTCTTTGGTATGCCCTGAAGAAACTGGTTATAGTAGCTGCCCATTATAAATCTGTTCTAATGGTTCCTGCACTGAGAAAACAGGTTGTAGTGTCATAGTAATTTTTTTTGAACAGTTTGTTGTTTTCTGGTTGAGGTCTGTACGTGTGAATGCATGTGTATGCTTTCATAGTATAAAAAAGGGTGTCACTGCAGCGGAGAAAAAAAAAAAGGAAAGGAAAGGAAAGAAAATGGAAAGCGCATACTTGCGTGAAAGTGCAAAAATGTTTGGCAACAGCTCAGGATTTCTGCTACCGAGTGAGGTGGAGGACATTTGTCAATGGCCTATGCTCCCCAGAGGAGCAAAGGGCTTAAGTAAGTAAGCAGAATTTCTGTGGTCTTTAAAGTACAGGGTACGTCTAAAGGGGACTCCTCGTGAGAAAGTATGAGCAAAAAAGCACAACGCTTGTCTTTTGATATTGAGCCTGGATGCCTATGTTCTCCTGAGACACTCTATCATACACTTCAGAAAGCATTTAACACACACGCTCAGAGTTGTATACACATAATGCATGGAACTAAAAAAAATTCAATACTCAAATCTAGTTAAAACACACTTGCAAGCTAAACCAAAATACACACTGCTGTCAGAAATAATCTATGACACCAGCAGATATATGGTGATTGCAATGTACTGTTACTGAAGAAACAGTGTAGCAGCTAAAAGGAAAAAAGGAGGCTATGTTTTCAAACTCCATAAGCTGCAACAGATGTGCAGAACAGTCAATACACTATAAACAAATAAAGCCATATGAAGCCGAGGCTACAATATAGGCTTTAAATCACAGGATGCCAGTGGTAGAAATGTTTTCCAGATTGGCTTTCTGTAAGGTCTTGGGAGGAATGCACTTGCTGTCTGTGTTGGTTTCCTGCTCTGTGACCACGATGAGCCACTCTGTGACACGTGAAACCAAATGCTGTCACAAAAGAAGACAAGAGATAAGAGATAAGGAAGTGAGGTGTCCAGTGACGGAGAGTAAAGGAGTTCTGACTGTACTTGCGCACAAAGATTTATTATTACCATCAGAATTCAAGGACACAAAAGGTGAGAATAAATATATAAATTAAATAAATGCCCCCTATAATTCCCTATACTTACATCACACAAAACTAGGCTAAAAACGAAAGCATTAAGCTCTTTGAAAGGATGAACGAAAGAAAGGTATATGAAAAAAATATATATAAAAGGAAAAAGAAAACAACATTGCCAGGATTAGTCTTGCTACCCTTTGTTGAGGGTAAAAGGTCTATTCTGTGCCTTAATAGTGCCATCTGACAGGAAGCTGTGATTCACGAGGACTCAAGTAGCAGAAATACTTGAACTAGCTAACAGTCTAATGAATGTTTTACTGGGGTGACACGACTGCTGCTGTCCAGCTGCGGCTGCTGTAATGGGCACACCACTGCTTTTTCTCATGGGGTCTTTGGCAAAGCTCATCTTGAGTCACAGTGAGGGGCCAATTGCCCACCTCAACGCCCCGCTGTTTGAGCTGAATGTTTGATAGGGGTCTGGTGAGGAAGAGGGGGTAGGGGGAGGAAATGGGGTGATGGGGTGGGGGGTGGGGGTGGAGGGGAATGGGGCCAAAACAGGGACAGGGGGATGACAGGCAATGGGACTGGTATCAAATTACACAACTCTTTCTCAAGCATGTAAGATTAAGCTGTGGTCCAGTTTACTTCTCTTGACTCGCTGTTGTTGTTATAATTTTCTTTGCCTAGGAGGGTGGAGATTTTTTTTTTTAACAAGTAATTTAGCATACCTTCACCAGTGGTTCCAGATGTGTGAGAGAGCATGAGAACTGCTAGCAAAGGAGCTAACAAATGTAAAGATCCTCAAGTTGTGTGTGTGGGTGTGTGTGTGGGAGGGGGGGGTCTACTTTCAGAACTCCGTGGAAGTGTGAAAGGTTTAAGCGGATCCTGTGGTGTCTTCACTTCTGTTGTTGATTGATGGCCTGGCTGAGTGGTGGCAGCTTCAGGCCACTGAAATGGATTAATATCATTAGCATAACACTGGATCGCACCTTTGTTTCGAGCATAATATTCTGCTCCATGGTCTATCTCCATAAGCCTATTAAGGACCAGAGTGTCACAGCCTATTGTCAGCAATCACCTTCCATTGTGTGGTGAATTACTGCTCCCGTCCAGACAGGGTTCACAGTTCAAGCAGACATTGTAACCCAGTGTGAGCAAAGGATTGAGTAATGAGTATTGATCACCAAAACATTTTCTGCACTGCTGTAACACGAACCACACACACGCTACAGCCCAGTTACAGTGGATTTAAGCACTAAAACTGCACATTTAATGTCTATATATAAGTGTAAACATTGAGAGGTATTTGAAGAATGCTGCACAGTTTTTTTTTTTTTTGGAAATACACAACATCCCAACAAGACCCCATTCTCCTCCTTCCCTCCATCTGCCTTGCGTCTTCTGGAGGGGTGGGGGCACAGAGGAAGGGTTAAAGTAACCAGTGGAAGACGGGGTGTAGGGCTGGGCCTCAGTTAAGGAGGAGGGGGGGGGCTATATAAAAACTGACAGAACACAAGTGGTGCTTTATCCACCCTGTACCGCTCTGGGTAAGAGGAAACCCTAAACTGCTCAGGCTGAACCAGCTTTACCTTTTCTCTTTTTCTTTTCCCTCCTTTTTCACTCACACCCATCAGACGTGTGCAAGCTCAGGACAAGAATGGCAGCATCATCTGCACGGAGAACAAACGGGCCCTGCAAAACGTTGGCTTTTGCGTTGCTTCTCATCAGCTCACTCTTAAATGGTAAGTAGTAAAAATGCTTATTGCACACAGGCGCAACTTCTCAGCGATTGTATGACCATCTACAGGGAGAGCAGGAGAGCAAGGAGGGGTGGGGTTGGGGTGGAGTAGTGTTTGTTTGAATGGTCTTTGAGTTGAATCCTGGTTTTAACCCTACAACCTTTCTGTTCTCTGGAATGCTAATATATTATCTCAATTGTAAAAACAAAGCTAGAACATGTGCAACTTGAGATGTTTTTAAAAAGTTTTTTTTTTTTTTTTTTTTACCAAGATGCCGACAGAAAAATTTTTTTTACTTTGGGGTATACCTTGGCAAACAAAGGGATCATTTTAGTGAGATGGGTTTTAAATTATGTTGAGATGTAAGGAAGTCTTGAATGATGGTTTGAAGTTGAGATCTCTTTTCTGAACTTTACAATATGCCGACAAAATAGAGCTTTCTGCATTTGCTTCTAATTATATATATATATATATATATATATATATATATATATATATATATATATATATATATATATATATATATATATATATATATATTTTTACTAGTTAAATTGAAACCTTTTTGTGAAACATCCTGTGGAGCTATGCTTGCTATTTCATTGACCTGATTCATATTGATCTTCAAAGACTTAGAGAAATGTATGTATTTATATTTAGCTGGTTGTAATGTGAAGCCCGTTAAAGCATGTGTGAGAGGAGGGTGTGGAGTAGTAATGGTGGAGCTTTAGTGAGGCATCGGGGATGACTGATGATGTTAAACAAAGTGTAAAAACAACATGTAGCTCACATGGCTGAGCTCCACTGAAAGAATAATATAATAATTGTTTCATCAAACGCAATAACATTCATTTATTGCCTGTATAAACATATTAGCTCATTCTTAATCAATCAGCAGGGGTTGGTTGATTCAAATGTAGGTATTTGTTTAATAACATCACCAAATTTTGCACAATACAGTCTGTTGTTTGGGTTTAATCACTCATTCACTGATGGCATTATCACCATGATGAACTTTTTAACTTTTTTTAATATGATATGACCGGAAATCAAGAACCAAATAAGGCAACAAACACTGTTTATGTTTCTCCATAAATAAAAATACTGCTCAAGGATTTGCTTCAGCATTAAGATGTGGCTCAGAGTGGACGTATGATTACAACTGACTCCAGTTTTAACTCATAAACAACATATTTGTGAAATGCTTTAGCTGGATAAGCCAAGTTCAAATCAAAATAAACACAGGTCAAGTCCAAGACCTCAAAAATGGAGCTGAGAATGTACTACAGCTTTACTTCTATCTACAGTGCTCTCTGTTGTGGCTGGAAACGGACCACGCACTGGATTACTTAATTCAAACCTCCTGTGTTATTTATGGGATATAGCTTATGGGAATGAGATCATCAGCAGTGAGAGGCAGCTGCATCTGCTTTGAAAAATAAAACTGCCTTGACATCACTTCAACCTATAGACACTGAATCAGAGGCAGCAAAACGTTTAGTTTTCTTTTGGGAATAAGTGTCTCTCTGGAGTGCACTCCAATGTTTATCTTGTCTGAAAATCACAAGTTGCTAACACAAAGCAACTCAAAACATGTGACACGCAGTTGAGCCAAATTTCCATCAAAAAAAAGATGAATCGTCATGGAGCAGATATCAGATATCATACAGATGGGAAAACAAAGAAAAGGAAAAAGATGACCACTTAAGTTGAACTATATTTCAACCACAGGATAAAACATCTGTCTCCCGAGTCAGAAAAAAAAATCCCTCTTGCTGAACTGTCTTGTCAACATGGGAGATGGGAGCAGGGCAGTGTTACGTAAGTGGAGTAAAGATGGGTTTACTGTACAACTTTAGTGTGATGAGGTCAGAGCGGATTCACAGATGGTAGTGAGCGTAACAGTTACCCTGACAACATGGAGGGGGGTCGTGGTGGCAGAGGCTAAACAGGAGATGATCAGAAACACTCGGGGGAAACCCCTGCAGAGAATGTTTAGCAGACTTCTTTTGGAAAAGCAGTGAGAGGCGTGAGACAAAGCAACGTACGGGAAATGAAAGAAGCTCAGTTTTACTTTGTTGTCAGTGACAGAACTGGAATGTCTCTTGCTCGGATGCTTTCGGTTTTAAAACTGTTCTTATAAACAACTTTCGTAATACAGTTTAAGCTCTGTCTACGCTGTGAAGTGGTTTTAGGAGACTCTCTAATTAAGCAACAAACCCTGCCCAACCTCACTGCCAACCCCAGAGCATGTAATTATGTAAATCATTGTTTGTCTAGTACCCATTGAAGTAACAGATGCACTAAAGAATCACTGAGACAATAATAACAACAGAGCTCATTCCTCTCATGAAGAAAGTAGAGTGAGCCAAGTCAAATCCCAGTGTCAAGTGAGCCGGTGGTGGCATGTAGACGTTTGGGTGCATACACATACTCACTCACACATGATTTCATTCACAAGGGATAGTGTTTTTTTATCTTCTCCTTTTAAGAGAAAGGCTGCTTTTACTCTCAACTCTTAACGACGTGTCTTTGAACATTTTCCAGCCTCTGTATTTGCAGATTCTATTTAGTATTTACCTTATTCACATACAGTAAGTGCTGACATAGTACGGCTAAAAATGCTGCTTTATGAAACAACCAGAAGGTGCTGGTTTTCTGTCCTGATAAATTAGATCCATAGAAGGGAAAGAGAGGCCAGTGTCTGAGTATCTGAAAGCAACAAGCACTGTAAAGAAAAAAAAACACTCTGAATGGAAGCAATTGATGTTTCAGAAGCAGAGAACAAATCTTTGCACATCGACTAAGTGCGCTCTAGTTCAGCGTCTTAATAGCCTATTACAGTTGTTTTTCAATACCACCCGTGGATGTGAGTGCAAGTCATTACTCAGATTTTTGAACGATATAGTATGTCTCCAATTCTTTCTGCACAAAATCAATGTTGAGCCTCTGAGCTGTTGACGCCCAGATCTGACTCACTCTGCAACAAGATCCCATAACAGTCTACCTGCATACACTCAAACCAGACAGGCTCATTCAAGGTAAAGCACACAGCAGTGAAACTGTAGTGGGCAATTGTGAGCGTCTGTGTGTTGGGGGGGAGGAGGGGTGATATAATGCTCTCAATTGAAAGCAGATGTCATGTTTCCTGATTGTGGTCCCCAGAAACGGGCATCATGCTTTTGATAAGGAGCTGCAGTGGCCTCAGGGTCGGGTTGGGTGAACGCTGTAGCCGGGCAGCACTGGGTGAAGTAAGCGCAACTTCCACGGGCCTGATTGAAACCATGAGATCCGGTTGCTTTTCTGCCAAGAGAGGAGAATGGGCTGGGTTCTGCTATTAATCGCTGTGACAGGAACGACAGGGGTGGGGGCGCAGCGGTGGGGGTCAAGATAGTGGGGTCAGCAGTCTGTTGTTTCAAAGAGTGTAGAGTTGCAGAGCATGTTTAACCCTAAGGGACAGGGCTCCAATGTCACATTCCTTGGCACGCTATTAACTCTCAAATTCAGATTCCTTAGGAGTAGCAGGATATTAAATCATAAAAACACTCCAATAAGAAAACAACATTCTGAATGAATTACGTGTTAATTATTACAGATTACTATCAAGAAAAGCACAAAGGAAGTTTTTATAGGGCTGAACAAGATTAAAAAAATAACATTACAATATACATTCTATCAAAAATTATATCATTTCACTGAAGATTTTAACCACTAGAGCTTCATTTGATCCATCTATACTATTTTTCCCACTAGTGTACATGGCCCCTCTGTAAAATGTCTGTGTATACATATTATATACATCTAAACTCATCACATAATTAGAGTAGATCAGATTGATGAACTTAGCAAGAAAAGATATTTAAGAGTGACTACACTCCACGTTTCCACCTTTGAAAATCCACGATGAGGTAAGTGAAGGAGGGGTGGGGTGAAGGAGGTGTACTCTGATTAAATTTCTATTCAATTGATGCCAGAGTGATGTAAGAGAACCTCTACAGAAGTACTGTGTAATTGTGGATGGGGCCAGAGTCGGCAGATGAAGGAAATTTCCATTTAATGACAGCACAATGAGGCACTGTTTCACACATACTGAAATAATTTCATACATCATGTTTCACTATGTAGAAGGCATAACAACATGTTTACAGTTACAGAACACCTACACTGAAATTACCTTTTCAAAATTCTACTTGAATACTACTCTTAAAACGTACTGGTATTGGTGGTGGTTGACCCGTCGGTGATTGACCAACATGCAAGTCCCTGAGAAGGGGCCTTAAGGGAGTCATGCTGGACTGTCCAAGCTGCCCTTGGCCCAAGCTAAATCCACACTGTACATGGCATGTCTTGGCTAAATAGATTCTCAAACACTCGGTCAGGACAGCTAAAAGATCAACATTCAGCCTCAAATCCAGCAGAGAAATTGGTTTTGCCACTGGCCAAAGCTGCAAACTTAATCTGAGGTATTCCAAGACAAATTAGTGTCTTTGTTACCTATGAAAAGTCTGTGTCATATGGTAACTATCACATGCTGCATGTGGCAGGGAGGGTGTTAGTAGAACCTCGATCTTTGGGATTTTGACACGGTGGTCCACTGACGTGTGCAGACCATTATCACCTCACTGCGCCCCATTACACACCACAAGGTTTTCCTCAACAGAACAAGGGAGAGGAAAGGGCCCCAGGGGTATAAGGCCATATTTTTGGAGTTTGTCCCTCATGACCATGTAGCTTCTCTGGAAGCCAGGGAGGCCACAACCAAAAGGAACGTCCACCCATTTTAAACATCCAACAGCTGGTTCATGTTTCACATACAACAACATACAATACAGGGTGCACAGTCAAAGAGATGTAAAGTAAAAGAAGATGTATGAATGCATTTGCTGCATTTAGGAGTTGCATGCAAAGTTGCACAAAACTACAAGAACGTAACTAGTTACATGAAAGCCTTTATGTTCAGAGGAGCAATTCTGGTCAGTGAACTACTCAGCTGGTAGAGTTTTCAGCCTTGTAGTCATTATAAGAAGAACAAGACGCATAAATGCAAAATTATGCAAAGTGCCTTCATGGGGACATTTGCATGTTAGCCATGTGAAAACCAGGCAAGCGAAGCTCCCTGGGGCTATGAGAGAGAATGTAGCTGGTATGATATGGGCTCTTGGCATGTTGCTTTACATTACAGTATATAGTGTGGGAGGTGTGTGCACCTCACCTCGGTAGATGGCTGGGATTAGCTGTGCGTGACTGGGAGAGGGCGAGTAGACAGGGAGGGTTCGGGGAAAGGAGGGCGTGGAGCTGCAGGCTTGTCTTCTTCCAAAGCCTGCCACATTCCTCCATCTGGGGTCCCAAGAGATGGGGGGTGCGGGGTGGAGCATATCCAGACCACAGCCGTCACTCAGAGCAATCTGGTGGGAAAATCTTCAAGAGAGCAATGAAGTCAAGGCCTATGCTAAATAACATATGGAGTCAGGACTGATTAAGAACACTGGTGTTAGGCTTGTCATGTTTGTGCAATGATAGCAAGACACAGTCTTGCTATCATTGCACAAACTGATGACTGATATCTTTTCTACTTTCGAACATTACACAAAAAGAAGGAATTAAAGAACATGCTGTGTGTGGTTATTTGTGTGTAACAGAGACAATATGATGCTCTGGGGTTTTGAACATCCATCTCTAATGTACAGTAGTAATCTACTGTTGTGCCTTTCACTGTAATTTGCACAGCACTTTGGTCAATTATGGTTGTTTTTAAATGTGCCCTATAAATAAACTTGACTTGACTTGACTTATGTCCGTGGGATGGATCAGTAAAATTAGTGAATAATCACCTTTAGTCATGGCTCCTGTTGAGTGAGTGAATGGAGGGTAGAGGGCAGTGAAGTGGTGATGGGTTCAGAGGTCACGCTGTCAGGAAGTGTGCTGATCTCACGTAAGGAGCAGGGCTGCAGCAAACACCAGACACATCACTGTATCAATTACAGCACAAAAGTGCAGGTCAAGGCTACAATACAATGTCAAGAGGAACAGGAAAGCTACTCGCAGTTCCTCTTGTCTTCACACAAGATAAATAAAGCAAATGAGCCGAGAGACAACAATCCATTATTGTGTAACCAGCCTGAAATGAATAATAGCCAGACTTGAAGCCGTTGGGTTTACAATCAGAACAAAACAATAAAAGGCGGTCATTCAGATCTTGCTGTCTGGGTAAATGTTTGTCATAAGAGGTAATTATATGCAGAGTCTTCATTCCATTTGGGTTCTAGTTTGTCAGGAAAGTTTGTTTGTGTGTATTATGTGAGTTATGGCTGGTCAGAAAGCTAGGCAGGGTTTACTGGCTCTGTTGGCACTGTTGCCGAAAAACAGGCCTTGTGTCTGTGTCTGAAGCTAAACAAGCATGTTTTGCCTTATAAAAATGTGGCAGCCATGTTTTACAAGAGCGTTTGAGGTGCCATGACATCATTAGCACAAGGCCAGTAAAACATAGTTGCTTTTTACAGTATGTACTTAAAATCCTCCTAAATCATTCAAACTCATCTATTTTATAAACAGGACATTTGTTTTAAAATAATGTAATTTCCATTGTGGTACAGTTTAAATTAAAGGAAGTGGAAATTCATTTCCAGTCACTCATCACAATATCTCCCCAATATCCCATCAGAGACTGCCCCAAACCCAAAATTAAACATACCCATCAGCCACAGTGTCTATCTTTAGATGTTTTACCTCCCAGTCTGCTACAACTCAACCCATTGACAGAAAGCGATCACAGAGCTGAAACAACACATCTCAGCCTATGCACTCAGGTACTCCTGTGTGTCACATTTGTATTAGAAAACCTGATTTATGCCCGACCATCTCACCCATTTCGAACCTCATCCTTGTCCAGTAAAATAAACTGAAAGACCACCCAGAGATGGAGGAGGCATGGCAGCTGTAGGCTACAGTCTCTAGACCAGGGGTATAAAGGACAGACTCTCAAGGTTAGAGAGTTCTTGACCTGTTGCTTTTACACACCCAGGCTGCTCCTAATAGTTAACTAAATACCCCAAGAATAGTGACATGAGTCTCTAAATTCAGGCTCACCAATAAAATTTGAGCACGTCTACTAGAGAGCTTTTGTTGTAAGTTTGACACAGATGCAGAAACTGCAAAACTGCCAGGTCAGTGACTCTGATGTTTTTTCTCATTTATTTGAATCAGTGGAAAAGTGTAGAAGATTTATTTACCCTATTTAGATACTGTATAATGGACAGCTGCAATGGACAGTTGCTAACACTGAGCATGCCAGAAGACCTCCTTGGAGATTACTGCCCCACCTGCTAGCACACAACACACAGTGTTTACGCTGTACTGGTGGCACTGTCTGTCACAATGATTTATCAAAGGAAGTCAGTGGACATGTGTCACAGTGCCACCACTGTGTGAATATATAATGTGCCACATGTGTGAAAACCTCAAGTAGTGACCAAAAATACTATGAGTAGTCCATGAGGAGACAATGTGCAGAGGGTAAAAGAAGAAAAAGGGGGCAATAAATTAAGCCAAAAATAATTAAAATAAAGCTTTTTGTGTAGTATATTACAAAAATGTTCCACCAACAATAAGTGATTAATCGTTTTGCCAAGATGGAGTGGTCAATAGTTTAGTGATAGATCTTTTTGGGTTATCACAGCTCATCTCAATTGGGGCAGATAATCTCAAAATGACTGATAGTTTAAGTAGCGTACAGGATTTAATCAAGACAAAAAAAAATTGAAGTTGGAACGTATCACTCTTTTTTTCTCCCATCACTTTTTTTTTTTTTCATTTTTCTTTTGTTAAATGGGATGACAAGTTATTTATTTATTTTGAAATGGACAGTGTACAGCTCAAGCATAAATGTCACCACTTGATGTACTTTACCATATTATAGATTCAAGCTAATTCACATCTGTAGTCCCTTGGCAGGTCAGAGCAGTGAACAGCAAAAAGGTAGAAAGGGGAAACTATCTACCCTAACTAACGATTAGAACCACCAGAAAAAACGTATAATTACTAGTTATATCACTTATATTTCTACACACAAGAGTCAAAAAGTTCTGCAAATACACAAAATGCTTACTTACTCAAAAATATATTATCTATGCAAACAAATTTAAAACATATGTGAAGCTCATTTACTACTGTCACAAAAGTGCAAACTGAAAAGAAAGCTTGCGTTTAAATTAAAGGTGTATATGAACAAATGTACAAGTAAAATTTAGCTCAGCAGTCAGTGAGGAATGACAGGGTGAGAGAACCAGAAGTAATGACATCTGCAGAGTTAAGGGACTACGGGAATGTTTTCAAAGTGAGGTAATGCTGGTGTTGTTCAAGTCAGAGTGATCTGGGTAAAAGGAATGCATGCTTGGCATTCTGGTTTGATTTCTGGATTCTACCCTTGCAATTTGACCTGAACAAATCACAGCAATAAAGACCTCAGGCTCTTTAGCTCAGTGACTGCAAGATGAGGAAACATATTTAAAAAATTAGCAGAGAATCAAACTTTGTAGGTGAAATGATTTACAGCTGAAGGTACCTGACTAGAAATATCCTATCAAGGCTCTGTTTTAGTGTTGCAATTTATCAATAGCTCTTACCCCATAGACTTGCTGAAACGGTATATTGACATATTACATAATTCAAAAATTTGGAAAAAGTGATGTTTTCAATGGCATCATTACCTGGCATCTTTCAGCAGCACATTTAATGAGGGCATTAAATTGTTTAACAGAGTAGATGGAAAATCATTTCACTCACACTCATATATCAAGAAATGTACTTTGTATATCCCATTTATGCTTAACCTAAAGTGAGTCACTGTAACCACAGGATCTCCTGAAAAACGTCAGAGTGAGAAAGATCGTATTTCAACGTAAATTACTTCATGATGTGTTCCATGAATCTGTGAGCATCAGTTATCTGCTGCAGTAAGATCTATTACCTCATCGTCCATCACTGCAGAGGCTATAAGCAATCCCTGTGAGCACACCGAAGAGCTCTTATACACTGCATGGGTTTCTGCATTACGATGATAACTGGTGTAAAGATAGCACACTGGTGAAAACTGTAAACCATCTGAGCTATGAGCTACTACCTCACAACTTGATTAAATAATGCCTGCAGAACTGTAATGAGCTGCTGTAGGACAATACCACATGATTCTTCTGAGGGGCTGCACTCAAAAACACATACTAGGCAAGATTCTTAAAAAGACCTTTCCTATGACAGTAACATTTGACACTTTTTTGTTGAATCTTTATTTCCACTGTGATAACGTGATCACAGATTGCCCCCTTTAGTAAATGTGAGTTTGCTTTGTGCAAGTTTACTAACATCACATCACTAGACAAGACATCTGGATACTGAGCTTGAAAATGTCCATAAATGTACTGTATGTCTTACCACCATTTGGAGGCAGTAAGGAACAGAGCCGCCCTGTGCAGCTTTAAAAGCATAAACTGAACCTTCAGTGTACAGTAAAAAAAAAAAAAAAAAATCCAAGTTGTAGATAGACAATCATGGAAGAGCATTCAAAAACTAAACAGAACTCTTTGGTGCGATTGACAGTTCATATGATTCTATCTAGTGGGAACTGCACAGCACATCTTTTGTACTTTTAAACTATTTGGCACAAGTCCATTGTATAGCTAACTGCATATTTGCCATGAGCTGACAGATTTCCATGAGAAGCTCATAGCACTGGTCCCAGTGGGAGTGATCAGGAGGTGAGAGCTTTTTGCTGGCAGTACCAGTCCAGGCCTTGTACTGAGGGACGGTTTATTTACTCAGGCTGTGCAGAGGAACTGGTCTACCAGGGGGTTATTAATTACAGACAGTTCCTCAGTACTGAGACTCATCGATTTAAGGTTATGATGTGAGAGTTGTCATAATGTTTTACAGCAAAGCACATTGACAAATTGACAAAGCAGATAAGAGTTACACAACAGAAAAAACTTTCAAGTGGACCGTGTTTAATAGACAACTGCAGCCTATCACTAAGCTTTGTAATATATTTGTGGGATTTAGATGGGAGGATCATTTGAACAATACAATATAATCATTGTAAGTATGCCAGTCTGTGGTTGGGTTTTTCATTGATTTAATTATATGTCATCGCATCTATGTCAATGAGAAAATTTTCAAACAAAACGACATTAAGCCTTATTGATTTTACAGCAGGAGTCATGGCACAGGAAGAGGAAGTTGTCGAGGAGACAGCGCCACCTCTGGAAGCAGACGCATACGTACGAGGAGACATGATTCCAAAGACAACTATAGCTCCTGGTAAGAGGACAGTCACTCTGCGTGTGTGTGCTTGCTTACATTAAAATGTACTCGCAGTGACAGAATTAACTTCATTATCAGAGTTTACATATTATAACCTCAGACCATTCATCTGAAAATACAGCCCAGTCCAACCATGTGTGCCTACCAATAACAGACATGCCATTAACCACATCATAAAATGTAAAAAGCTTTTTTCACAGAAGACATTTTGGTACATCAAAGTAGGACAAGATCAGGTGTAAATAAGAATATAAAATTAATGATGGCTGAATTGTATTCCGCCACTTTGGTTTCAGGGTCCTGGTATAATAAATATGCAGGCTCACCGTCACGCTGTCATGTCTTGAGAGGAACCATCATTCATGTTATTAGTAACACATTTTCTTTTCCTACTATGACAAGTCAAAATGTCTGCTGTGAAACAGATCAACATTTGAAAGGTTAACTTATACTGTAGAAGGGGAAACAAAAACAGGCCGGGGCAACAGTCACTTGATCAAACAGAGGACGATAAAGAAAGAATTGTACATGTCCTTGATAAGCAGTACTACTGTATTGCATAAACCTGATAGATTTAATCCCATTAACATGTGGTTGAGAATAATATTCAAAAACATTAAAAGTAGCCTATAACTAGGGTGTGAACTTGTTTGTCATCAGATCACTGTACCTGAAATGTCAACATCACTTTCCAGAATTATCTATATTGTAATCTCAGACCATTCCCCTGAATAGATAGCCTATTGATGTGTGTGCCTAAACCAAACCAAACGTCAAATTACATAAATGTAGAACACAAATAAACAACCTTCTTCTGTTGTTAACATCACAAAGTTTTTATGTACTGTTTAAATATCTAACTAATTTACCATTTAAATGGAATAGATTTTTCAGAGTCAGAGGACCCACAAGGCCAAATCCTCCTTTTCCCTACTATGACATCTGAGGAAACTACCGAGCAGACTACAGCAGCAATGACAACAGAGGAGACAGCAGAGGCAGAGGCAGAGGGCAACCCTCCAGCTACAGAAGAGGCGGCTGACAAGGGAACAGAGTTCACAGTTGAGGTACATACTGTCAAACCCAAAATCGCGGAACCAGAGACCCATGCTCCCCTGCCTTCGAGAGGCGACGGCGGCCCCAACATCATACCACAGGTAAGATAAAGGAGTACCTTCAGATCACTCAGTCTGTCATAATGTAGGCATTGTGGCTGTATCAGTAGAGCTACACTGAGAAAAACATGGTATCTGATATTTATTGGTAAATGCCACAAATAAAAGGGATGACTACCATCCTCTGTAAGTCAGTAACTTCAAATATAGAGTTCAGAATAATGACTAAATATTAGTAATTAGTAGTAGTCCACAGAAAATTAATTATTATATCCACAGGTATAATAATTTACTATTTTGATAATCGAGCCATCGTTGAGAAAATGTCCAAAGTCTCCAATTCCAGCGTCTCAGAAGTGAATATTTTCTAGTTTATTTAGTCTTCTATGATAATAAACTGAATATCTTTGGGTGTGGACTGATGGTTGGGACAAAACAAGAGGGTGGAGGATTTCACCTTGGGCTTTGGGAATCAGAATAGACATTTTTGATCATATTCTGGCATTTCATAAACCAAACAACTAATTGATTAATTAAGAAAGTAATGAATACATAATTAATTGATTGATTAAGAAAATGATTACCAGATTAATCAATAATGAAAATAATCATTAGTTGCAGCCCTAGTATCATTCATTACTGGTGTTACTTTGGCATGTTGAGACAAATTTTTGTGCATAACAATTTCAAATGTTTGTAATGACACTGAGACAAGACACTATTTGTAAATGATTCTCAAAGCAGAGAAGGAAGAGTGGTAGTATTTTTGGCATAAGAAAATAAGGATGTATTTTCATACTACTGAGAACTGTCTCTCCATGCCCCACATATATTTACACTTGTTTACAAGTGTGGTGCTTACAGCAAAAATGAATAAAAATGCGCGGTTTATGAATAATTGATCTCAATCCCATAACCAGTGGGACACTTTGATTTGTTAGTTTTTATGTGATGGTCAAACTCAGTTGTTATCATATAAAGTATGTATGCTATGCTGTGGCTGCACATTTGTATTTCATCTCACATTGTTTAAACAGAATAAAACCAAATAAAATCAACGTTCAAAAATTGATGTCATACAGAAGTCATGAGCAGTAAAAAGCAGAGGTCACAGGATAACTCAATTTGGTTTCTCTCTGCAGCCGGTGCCACAGGATGATGTCGTCTGTGTTAGCAAAGAGGCGGTCCAGGATAAAAACGCTGTCAATCTGAAACTCAAGGCCTCCTCCAACTGTGTAAGTTCAGAAAACACTCCATTCTGTCTTTCTTCTGCACATGCTTATGTGTGATATGTTGTGATATGTGAGGTAAAACAGAAAAAAACACACAATTTCAGTGATATTGACGATACAGCAAAGAGGGCAGGGAAGAATCCTACAGAGGTCACACAATCCTACAGGAGTGCAAAATATTCATGGACAAACACCTTCCTTTTCTTACACACATACACTTAATACACACACTCACAAACCAACAAACTGCTCTAGAAAGGAAAATAGTCTCTATCGTGGATTTGATGCCATTCCCAGCTGGCCATCGGCTTGCTAAACATAAGCTCCACAGGAAATTCTTCCTTATTTAAGAAGCAGAGACTGTTACATCCCTGATGCCCATAAATCAGTGAAGCCAGAGAAACACTGAACCCATCCTTCTTAACATCTACTTCTTACATTCAGAGGAAAGTCCAAGAGATTTCTGTTGCATGTGAACCAGGGCATGGATTGAGCTGTGAGGGCAGAGAGCAGGGGAGCACAATGGGTGGGCTCACTCCTGCTGTATAATGTGTAATGTATAGAAGCCTAGGGCAGTAGTGTGGGTGCGTGTGGGTTTGTTTGTGTTTAGAAACACAAGTTCTTCTGTGTCTCAGGATAACAGCTTTGAGGTTTACAGGAATTACAGCTTCTATGTGGTGGTCCGATCCCACAGGATTTCATTTCAGCTAAACATTAGCTCTCATATTGCCTGAGCAGTAAATGCATCATTTTTTATTCAAACAGTGCATAAACAGCTGGCTGTATGTTGCAAAAACATACATGCTGTGTAGTAAGACATCAACAGTAAACTAAAGAATTACCTTAATATGTTTTCCACTAATTTCTTTACTAGAGAACATCACCCATCCCAAAATATATAAAAATGTATCTATTTTTGCAAATTTAATCACTGCAAATGTCAGTCTGAAGTTTATTAAAAGTTTGGGCAATGAAACTGATGTGAAAAGAGGTTTAGAGAAGATTAAATTGAGATCTAAAATGAATCCTGTTGCACTGCACTTGTTACTTTAATTGTACCATCATTAAATCCAGGTTTAAACTGAATCTAATTTGGTGCAACATCATCTTGTATACTTACAAACATTTTAATCTGTCTTAAGCACATTATAAATATAACACTGAGGAGGACTGAAGCACTAAGGACAGTCTGAAAGCGTTGATGCTTGTGTTGTTTAAGGAGTGGATTAGTTGAGTAATTACATTTGGAATTCCTGATCTGAGATACTGTATAAAAGGATGATAGAGTTGTAAATAAAACAAGTGTTGGAGATATCTCACATCAGTCCGGGTAATGGAAGGGGCTTATCTAGTGTCTCCATATACAGTATGCAAATCATTTATGTATGTATGTATATGTAATATATGTATATATACAGTAGCAGTTAAAGTTTGGACACACTTTGTCATTACTTTTGACTGCTACTGTAGATATGAGACCAAATGTCATATAAAGAAAAACCAAAAGATCCCTTCTAAAGACAAAAATCTCTGGATAGAGGTCACTATGTCCTGCCCACAGCTATGCAGTTTTGTAACAGAGCCAGCTGTCCACTCATAAACTGGGATCGAGGGGTTCTGCAGTGTGGAAAATTCTGATGTTGTTTGGATCAGATTACATCAGGGGAAAGAGCTGCACCAGGTTGTGATAGCCCTTATTGGATTAGAGACAAAGCAAGATGAGGAAACAGGAGGGTGAAGGGATTAGAGCAGGAGTGGAAGATTCAAGGTTGGGTGTTGTGATTTTGTAGGGCACAAAAAGATTTACGATTAGTGATGAATGCAATATTGTGAAATGTGAAATCTGTAATTGGATCAATTAAACCGTTCACATGTTTAAAAATAAAAGTTTCAATACTAAGTATCTTTCATTTTGGTCTCCTTGCAGCAAGACACAAAAATGAAGATTCAAAGCGTTCTGCAGGAGCTGTGTGGTGAAGACTGTAAACTACAAATCTACCAGGAGGACAACTCAGACCAAATCCTTGTATCTGGACCGTATGTTGAAGGTCAGTAACATTCTTGTTGTAATTTATATGATGGCAAAAGATAGACAAAGTGCATTGTTAAGCTGTCCTCAGATGATACTGTGTTTTAACCTCTGATCAGCAGCCATTATGAGGCTGTTTTGTAAGTAGCATTTTTCAGTTCTCAAGCCTGTATTAATATTAGCTTCATTGCTCCAAACTATAAAATCTCCTATTTAATTTACTGACAGAATAGATTATATCTATCTTTCTGTTAAGTAGCTTGAGTTAAGTAGCATCTCTACCTTTACTCCTATGTGAATAAAATCCTTCTGTAACAAGAAAAACACAAACCAACTTTTGTTTTTGTATTTGCAGGTGATGTTGCAGGCATGGCCAACAAGTTCAACAACGACAACATCAAAGATAAGGTACAGAACCACTGAACCTGTATTGTAGAAAATGATATATCACATTCAAAAATATGTGCCGTTGGGAACAGCGGAGCTATGATTAGGTTTGTGACTGGATTTCTACTCCAAATGTAATATTATTTTCTATGGGCATGGACCAAGCCGGTAGTCAATATCACATGTCCAGCCAACACAGTAAATCATACCATGCACCATGGAGGGCCTATAAGTTATACCCACTACACTCAGCTACTGTAAAATTCTTGGTTGATTCACAATCAAACTAGATGGGAAAAACACTCCCTGAGTAAGACCTTCCCAAAGGCTTCAAGCTGCCAGGATGACAGTTTTTGTGACAAACAAAAAGCCAACAATCAATCTACTTGTCAGCTGCAAAACATTTTTTCTTGCACCTAGGGAACAATTTGGGGTTATGGTTGTTCCTGCCACACCCTTCTGTCTCTGCATTTGACATACACTACATTTCCCTCCCTACATCATATACTGAACGACCATATTAGCAATAGTGATTTAGTCACTCTTCATAACACTATCTAAAGTCTACTAACTGGCATATTTTTGTTCTGACACTGCCTGAAACCAGAGGATGTACTGTAATTTCTGTGGGTACACCCCCATAAACAGAGGCTTTGGGTGGAGTTGAGTCATGAAAGACAAGAACAACAGGAACTTTATGATGAATTTCTTTGCCAGTAAAACAATTATCCACAATATACACCATACATCTGCATCGCATCTCATGTTTTTGTATGTGTCAGTTTCAGTCTGTACACAGTGTTTGATTCATTGTTTGGTTTGCCATAAGCCCAATAATTTCGTCTTGACTCATGTTTTTCTGTTCTCATTTTTGTTATCAGACTGACATTGAGGAGGCTGTTCCTCGTTGGGGGAAGAATTCAAAGTTGGTGCTGGTTTCCCTGCTGCTGACAGGTCTATTGCTGGCTGCGCTGCTGGTAGCTGGGTATTACCTCAAGACCCACCGCAAGAACTCCAAAGGAGTCAGACTGGTGAGTAGATTAGAGGTGTTTCAGTGTTATCCAATGCCACATGAGCCAAAATTCTGTAGTTGCTATTATATATATAAGGACCACAAGGAAATTCACATTAAATCACAAGATATTCTATAAATCACAAGGAGCACAACATGCGATCAGGAAAGCTTTTTAAGCTCACGGACATCATCATCTTGTTTAAGTTAAATTCGAATGCACTCAATAAGGTGAGCTATTAGACAAAGTGTACTGAACTGACAGAGACCATGGCTACCTTAAAAGATATGTTGCCTTGACCAACATCCTCTTTCTTCCCTGTATTGGCCTTATTAGTTAGTGAGTAAAATATGGGCTGGCATTAAAGCAAGCACCTTTTCTGACCTTACCTAAGATAATGTGGCCCCACAGGATCCAATTCACTGAGGAAATTGTACACAGTGACTGTTTATTTTTAAAAAGTACATATGGATTTCAGGTCAAACATATGGTTATCCTCTGGTCAATTCCTCACTCAAGGGAGGACATGCTAGATTCACATGTCCCTTAACTCCTTAACTCAAAGCAGCAATAAGTCCTTTTTACTTCAGCCCTTTGCTAGGGGGCTACACATGGTTTTAGTTTCTTTTTTCTCAAATGCTCATGACATCATTTTTTAAAGAGTTAACATATGGGGACACACCCATGTAATGGTTTGGATGGAGCAGCTTGTTGAATTGCCTTCGTTTGCTGCCTCATTTATTGAATAAGTTTCTGTCACAGGCATCATATATTATCCATAAAGGTCTTGCCAATAAAGCACCTCAACAAACCTGAACTAAGTTATTTCAGATTGTATCCTTTGAAAGAGTTAATATTTTCAGATAGAATTAAAGTTAAAAAAAAGCAGCTTTCTTGCATACTGTTAACCTCCCAACACTAAAACAATTCCCAACACCCACCTGAGCTCACACAGCTGAAACCCATAAACCTCATTAACGAGGAACGCATTTGTTTGTTTTTGAACTACACCCACAAAAACAAATACATTTTCAATCAGACACTTGCGTTTGCATGTTATATTTGAACAGTAAAATGAAACATGTTGATGTTAAATCTGTATCTTAAACCTAAACTAATCCAATGTCGGCTCTGTGCTTTCCTTAGGCCGAGTCTTTCCAGGTGGATGAGGAGAACCAGGCCAACACTTTGGTGTCTGTGGCCCCCCTGCCCCAGGAACCCATTGACAAGCCCACTGTTAATGGAGAGTCTCCACCAGAAAATGGGACCAATGCCGCCCCCACCACTAACGGACACCCTGCCACCCAGACCCCGGTGGCTGACACTGAGATGTGAATCATAACACCCCTGACCTCCTGTTCTACCCATCACCCACCCAGACACATAACTCACAAGCCCATCCGCTGCCTCAGAGACTATCCACACACTGAAACAAATTCACCATGAATCCACCAGATAGATTCACCTCAACCTACACCTCTCGGGACAATGATGACTACAACGCTGATGACTACGATAACAATAATGACAATGCCTGTAATGTGAAAAGTTTGGGATCACTGGCCTTTGCTGGTGTCAAGAGGAGCCTATGTATGCTGTGTTTGGGACTGGCCAGCAGGGCACTGACTGGGATTAGTTAGCTGCCCTAACTTCAGTCTAGCAGTAACAATTATTATAGAATCAAAGTAATGTCAAATATATGCTGTTGATCCCTGACAGAGAAGCACAGAATTCTCTATTATTTCAATCTACAATTGTGGTGCAATGAAACCAACGAAGCCAGGCAGTTGAAAGGAGACCAGATTTTGTACTCTTGTAAAAAGGATTGACACTAATTGCTTGATTGTTTTTTATTTTCTATGTGATTGAGAAAATGCTTTCGTAGCCTCCCTATTTGCCTAAAGCTTGTTAACGCCTACAGTACCAGCCAAAGGTTTAAACACACTTGAATGAATGGGAAGGTGTGTCCGGACTTTTGACAGGTACTGTATAAAGTGGAGATTGGAGATCCAATATTTTTTTATTTACCCGTTGGCTGTATTTTTCCCCGTCGACAACTGTCACACTTTGATACAGAAATTATGCCATATTTGCAAAAAATGGCTTGTTATCATTCTTAGCATTCATCATAGAAACCAAAGACCGGTTGTTATAGCATTAGCAAGCTACAAAACCATTAGATAGAAAGCATGTTCTTTGGTTTTACTGAGGAATGAAATAATGCTGCCAAGCTATTATTAATGTGCAAATATCAGCTGCAAACAATCAAAGGCAGAATTCCAACTGTTACCACTGTTTTTGGGAATGGTAAACTGCAACAGCATTTTTAAATACACACAAAAAACACAAAACAGACAGGGAGGTTGTTTTAGTTTCCAGGCTGCTAAACAAAATCACTGTAATACAATTCTTCCACACCATACAGCAGGTTCAGCATTCCTAAGACCACCTCTATCCTCTTGTTGATATAAAACATTTCTTTACAGTGATACACATTTTTTAGCTTCTCTTTTGAATGACTGACTGCTTTCATAATGTACTGCATGTGTAAATAGCCTGCTTTTACTGTTAGTAGTATCTGTGACTGACTCATAAACTGTGATTGTTGACAATATCTTCAAGCGTCTCTTCAGCTTTTGTGTTGTGCTTACTTGATTTATGAACACAAACATTTCAAATGTTTGACATATACATCCATACATCAAAAATCATCCACACCAGTTACAATGAAATACCTTTTTTTCACGTGTTATGCACATATTGACTCAGGAAAGCAAGCACATTCACAAACACATTTCTCTGAAGGAAATGATGAATTGACTGGCAGATTAACAGTTTGTATGGAAATTCTAGTGTGTGCAACATAAACAAGCTTTAAATTCTGGATAGTACAGCAAAGGATTGTTAACATATACACTTGTACTGCATATCCAAGATCTATGATCTCCTAAAGTTAACCTAACAATTTACCATATGTTGTCTGCCATCTAAATATACAGCCATCACCTGTGTTGTGAAGTACTGTATACCTGTTATCTTAAACAAAAGAGCAACAGTAAAACACAGGATGTTCCAGGCTGCTTTAAACTGTTCAACACTGCTAACACAGTGGACATCATGATAAGCAGAAGTCTCTGGATCCATGCAAATCTAATTAACCAAAATGTGATTTATTGCAAGCAAACGGTTCTTGATATAATCTCCACCCAAGGTGATGACAAATTAAACAAGCGTGTTTTAAAATAGTCACTTGGACTTGATTTTCACTTTCTATATTGAACATGAATTAATAATGTTATATGAAGTAAATGTCAAAGAATATTAGAAAGAATAATAGAATTTAATACAGGTACAAGAAAACTCTTTCTCCTTTGATTACATGGTGTAATTATGCAAGGTTTTCAGTCATGGCCATCTACTGAGATGCAAATCAATATTTTGACTAAGGCAGAGCAGAAAATAGCCTGCAGAAACAAAGCATGTCATTTAAATTTTCATTGTGAAAAGCAAATCTGGTATTCAAAACATACCATTAGCGAAGCGCTTCAGTGAAGTCAGTGGAGTAATGGTGACTCCAGGGTTTCATGTACAGCAGACAAACCCAACAAAACACACACAATCTAAGAGTTCAATGTTGTAGCTTGCACAAAATGTAATTATACTGTATTTGAAGTTTTTAGAATTGTATTGTTGTAACTTTATGACCACTGTTACAAAGTATTTCTGATGCAGATCGGTCATATCTGATCAATACCAGATCCAGGCCAGTATCAGCAGCACTTACAATCCAGTAAACTGGATGTATACATCACTGTATGTACTGTACAGAATATCCAAATAAAAAAATCCTGATTAAATAAATGATGCAACAATTTTACATGCAGAATGGCAAAAAAATCCACAATTTTAGAGTTATTATCTGGTGTCTTGACCATTATTTGGTGGTAAATGAATAGGAGAGATGTTGAGTATAGCATGAAATTTTGCCAACAAATTCAAGGCTATCTTCAGTGGAAACTTCCCTTATTTGTGAACATTTGAATGCCCGCAATTTGTATCACTAAGCCTGTGTATGCCTTCCAGCGTATTTTCATAACAGCCTGGGATGCACTGTGATTGGGTGACTTGTTTCGCCTTGTGTCTTAAAGAGCCTTGACAGAATGGGATAATTTCACAGAAGTGAGCCTCATCAACTCAACATGAAGAAAAGTGCTCTTAGGTTTCTTATTCTCACAGATCTCTTCAAGGTGGCCCTCTGTTTTTTTGGGTGGAATATTTATGTCCCCATAAAAAAGACTTGGCCGGAGGCCAGACAATACTGCAGAGAGCAATACACTGATCTGGCTTCTATCCACAACCAGGAGGAAGACAAAGGGCTCTTCACAAACGCAGAAGACCAAAAGCTTGTGGATGCTTGGATTGGTCTCTACAAAGATGGCAATACTTGGAAGTGGTCAGGAGGGGAAAATGCATCCTTCTTCAGCTGGTCATCATTGCACAACATGAGTGAAGACAACAAATGTGTGGTACTTAGCAAAAATGGCTGGAGGGCAAAGCAGTGTGAGAACAAATTTTGCTTCTACTGTTTTGAGAGCAGCCTGGTTTTGGTGAAGGAACAGAAGACTTGGGAGGAAGCGATGGAGCAATGTCGCCAGCAGAGCTCTAACCTGGTCAGCCTGCTCTCTGAATCTGTTCTGGTTCAAACCCTGCAGATTAGCAGGGAAGCCCAGACAGACCATGTGTGGACCGGCCTGCGCTACCTGGCTGGCAGCTGGCTGTGGATGGACGGAAATGATGTAGAGTACCAGGCCTGGAGCCGAGGGGAGACGCCGGATTGCCCCACCAGGAATCACCAGTGTGGGGTCCTCTCACTGGAGGGACAGCACTGGAACAGTTGGGACTGTGAGGACAAACTCAACTTTGTCTGCCATAAAATTATTGAAGTATGACTTGACTTGAAACACACTGCAGGTACTGTCATGTCAGCTTAAGTGTATATGTACATATTCTTTGCAAGATAGAGAGGATTATGGTTATGAGGCTCTGCTAGTATTTGTTCCTAGATTAGAAAAGTAATGAAGGTAGTATAATGAATACATGCAGCAAAGGTTGAAATAATAATCAAATACTAATAATCTCCCTAAGCAATTAGAAAATGATTTGTGCTCAAAGCCGTGCTTAAGCTGCTACTGATATATTTATGTCTTTACAAACACACTAAGTGAAGAAACGATTGTGAGGTGATTTTAATCAAACTGTAAACCCATGTTATGCATGTTACTGGTAATTATTAAATATAAGTCACTAAATAGCTTTATTTTTGGTCATAACCTTCTTATTGTGTAGTTTTATTTCCACAAAAATATTCAATTATGATTTTATTTATGAATCCTGAGTGCAAATATTATTCATCAAAGCCAACGTGTGTTTTTACTTTAATTAAGGTGAAAAGGAAAGACTATGAAAACTAAGCATCCTGCTGTCTGGTTGACTCATATGATGTCTTACATTAATTATTTAGTTTAATATACTATCTGGGACTACTCTCATAAAGCATCTTCTCAGCATTTTCAAGGTAATGTTTGAAGAGTATTTGTATTAAAAGGGAAAAAAAAGTGTCTCTGTGATGGGAAAGATTTTTTGTTTTTTCTGTTAATGTCAGTAATGGTCCAGTGCTAACGCCAGCAAGTGTTTTGGGACAACGAGGCAATGAACTATGAGCTCCTGATGGCCACAAAGATTCGGTCACACAACACATGGTCACAAGGTCACCTGTCACTCTGGGTTTGGATACACTAGAGAGCAAGTATGTTTGTGTGAAAAGCCTGACTCTCCCTGCGTGTGTGTGGGCAGTTGATGTAGCCATAGCAAATTACCCATTGCTGTCATTCTAGCTGATGTGACCTTTTTCAACCCTTGTTGTTACCATCTGACAGCCTATACTGTAACGGTTCACTTACCAAACCCATTGTGTGTCCACTGCGCTGGAGGCCAACAGTGTCTATACAGCTGCTGTACAGCTTGCTGTAAAGCTGAGCGGGTGCAAAGGTCAGCGTGGTGTTTGCTGATAACAGCTAAGCAATGACTCCAAACAAGGTCAAATCAGTCCGATGTTGAAGATTCCTACAACAACAAATATCACAACATGTAAAATGTCAAAGCTTTATACTGTGCCAACATCATATATCTCCTTTGTCACATCTCTCACTTGTTTATATTTCTTGTGCAAGTACCACTCTATTAATTTGCCTCACATATATTTTTTTCTACACATACACACACACATACATTGCAGGTTCAGTGCCTTGCTAAAGTACACTTTGAGATGTGGACAGAAGCAAATACCACCAACCCTATGATTAATGACCTACCCACCACCTGAGCTACAGCCAACCCAAACTTAACAAGACATGGAAATAATCAGGTGCATCTCTCATTCAATCCCAAACTTCCCAAAATTAGCCATGCAATAGTCAAAGAGGTATTCAGATCTTTCACCTAAGCCGGCCATTGGTGGTAATACTACTGTGTAAAATACTCTATTACAAGTATATGTCCTGCATTCAAAATGTTACCCAAGTAAAAGTACAGTATTGGCAGCAAATGTATTAAAGTCTTAAGTAAAAGCACTCATTATACAGAATGGCCAGTTTCAGGTAGGACTCTATATTAATTAATTAATTAATTTAATATTACTGATACATTAGTGTTAGTGTTGTAGCTGGTTGAGGTGGAGCTCATTTTGGCCACTAAGATGGTCATATATTTTGTATGTAAAACCTTACTCTGCATAAGAGCAAGTAGCCCACAGCTGTCAAATACTGTAGCGCAAGTAAAGTTAAAAAAAACAACAAAACAATAGTTTCCTCCCTGAAAAATAGTAAATAAATAAATACCGTATTTCCACCTTAGGGTGTTGAATAACAACAGGGACTATTATCAAAAAAAACAGGGACTGATATATTCCCGATTTGACCCCGAGAGACCGTGCTGAACACTGCATTTAAACTGAACCCAATGGCTGTTCTGTTTTTAACATTAAGTCGAGCATACAGTAATTAGCTTTATTACTTTAAAGTGCTTTATGTCGCATGAACACTGTTGCTAGGCGACTTTTAAAACAGATGTTGGCTTGGTGCCTACAGAAAAGGTGAATATTTCAGTGTTCGGTTTATTTCAACCAAACCAAAATACTTCCTGATCTAAAGCTTTATTAACTACACAATCCACGAGGCACCGGATCAATTACTTACTTGATGAAAGTTTAACTATGTCGGGGACACTCTGTTTTCACTTTGCATGGTCTCAGACAGGTGATACCCTGCCAAAGCGTGATTACATGACGTAAGTTACCAATTACCGTAAGGAACAGAGAAGTGGATTCGTGAGCGTTCGTGAGTCACATCAGTTACCGTAAATAACACTCAGTGAGGTAAATGGGCTTGTACATATGACGTAATACTGGTTTTATGGCTTTTATGACCAATATCAGAGTCAAAATTAGAACATACATTGTTTTAGAACAGAGTATTAAAAGTATTATGCAGCCCATTAGGCCTACTTTTAGTAGCCTATTTCTTATATTGGTGTCTGTTTATTCTCAGAAGTGTTTTTGAGTGGTTTTTTGACTTCAGGCAGCATATGGTGAGGGCCCTGTGCAGGACAGTTTGTGCCTTCTAATCAAACAGCTGGTTGGTCGTGGTTTTGGTCTTGTAAAGGGAAAAGGCAGTATTTTTAAGTCACTTACGATTCACCATTGAGTCTGCAAAAATCATATAGAATCTACATTATGAGGTATTATGAGGGGATATAGCATACCCATATAGTGTGATCATACCCAGTGGTGGAAAGTAATTAAGTACATTTACTCAAGTACTGTATTAAGTAAAATTTTGAGGTACTTGTACTTTAGTGTTTCCACTTTATGCTACTTTATACTTTCACTCCACTACATTTATTTGACAGCTTAAGTTACTTTTCAGATGAAGATTTGACACAATGGATAACATAACAAGTTTTTAAAATACAACACATTGTTAAAGATGAAGCCAGTGGTTTCCAACCTTTTTAGTTTTAGACGTCTTACAGAGAGCAGTGCGTAGTCAGGGTCACATTTGAGATGTCCATGAGTTGTTAACAGCTCCACCAAATAGTGATTTTTCCCTCTAAACTTCTCACATGGTTTCATTTCAATAAATGTTCAAATGGGCCAATATTTCACCAAAAGATTAGAGAAAATTTTCAAAAACCTACACAACATTGTGTATCAGAACTTTGTTTTTTCTTCTTTCCTTTCCCATTAATCATCTCACGACCCCTCAGATTTATCTGGCGAACCGTTAGGGGTCTGGCTCCAAGGTTGGGTACCACTGGACTAAAGTAGCTAATTGTATATAAAGTAGTTCAAACTAGCCCCACATCCAGCAGCTACAACAGTGACATGACGCTTACACACTATTAATAATCTAATGATGTCATATATAATAATATATCAGTCAGAGGGACCAAACCACTACTTTTACTTCAATACTTTAACTACATTTTGCTGCTGATACTTTACTTCAGTAGGATTTTTCATGCAGGACTTTTACTTGTAATGGGGTATTTTTATATTGCTGTATTGGTAAGAAAGTAAAGGATCTGAATACTTCTTCCACCTATTTGAAAAGCATTAAGCCACCATTAACTTATTTAGAGTGTTACATTGCCATCTATTGTAAGAAAAACAGCATTGCAATATTTTTTTTTTGTCTTGTCACCTCATAAATTGCTGGATCACACGGACATGGACCCTTACAAAAAAATAGTTTTGACTCATTTTGACTTAATAAAGATACTAGACAAATAAGGCCATAAAAGACCCTATCTTATATAACTAATTTAATGTGGATATTATGACTACCAAAGATTACCACAGGCTAGGGCAGGACAGTATTAAAGTATTAAAAATGACTTTTTGTAGCAAAATTCCTCTTTCATTATTTGTGACTGGTATCTGATAAAATCCCACAATTTATTGCTATAAAGGACAGATGTTCCTAACCTTTTGTTTTTCTGCATTTCCTTCCTTCTTATAATCATCTAGCAACAGCTGAGATTTATCTTTGGACCCTTTGGCCTATCGATGTGCTGACCCTCCAGGTTGGGACCCACTCCACTAAGTCATAACATGTATATTGCGACGTCTATGTCACTTCAGACACATTATAGCCTATCCAATATCGGGAATATGGTGACCCCGAAGTACATTTAAAAAGCATAAAGCCGCCACTAACCTATTTAGAGTGTTACACCGCCATCTATTGTAAGAAAAACAGTATTACATTATTTTTTGTCTTGTCACCCCACAAATTGCTGGATCTCACAACATTTGACACGTACCCTTACAACAGATAAGTAATCATTTTAACTTATTATATAAGACAAATAAGACAAATAAGCCATAAAAGTCCCTATCTTAGGATATAACGTGGATATTATGACACCCAATTATGACAGGAGGTCAGTATTAAAGTATCAAAAACAGATTTTTGTATTTGTAGGAAAAATGTCTTTAATTATTATAACCTATATTCATGAAATCTCACAATTAATTGTTAGAAAGGACAGCTGTTCTCAACCAATTTGGCTTGTGACCCATTTAAAAAGGTGAGCGTCCAGACAAATCCAAGAGGGATTTTCCTCTCTCGGATTTGTCTTATTTGAAGGATTTGTAAAGACCAGCAGAGGCCAAATTATCCAGAATTTCACAAGAAAAAAAAAAGCTAAAATTATGGATGATGATGATCAGGCGACAGCTGAGATTTATCTTCAGACCATATCTTTATCATGAACCCCCCCCCCCCCCCCCCCCAACCGTGTTGGGACCCTACACAGTGAGTCTGCAGTTCCATATAGTATTATGTGTCCTATATGGATGGTCATTGACATGCTGTGGTATACATTGTTTGTGCCCTTGTAAACAGAAATGTTTATTTAATTTTTTTCATTATTAAAAAAAAAAAGAATAATGAGCTCTCGGCACGACATCTGGAAGCTGCGTCAAAGGGAGGTAGTTTACGGTAAAACGGCGCCCATTACCATGTGATTTCACCGATGTTTGTAAACATGCGTCAACCACATGTGATTCTGACTATGAGGGAAGACTCTCCAGCCGCTCGGCCAACCAGCAGCCGGGGGAGTGTCAGGGGCGGGGTTCCCGTGTTGCGCTATGGAAAATCGTTAGGGGGATACACTGTGATAAACGTGCGCACCGAGATTTATAATAGCAACAATAGGACTGAAAGGGGAATCTGGAGGACTGACCATTCACAGAGAACCATGTCTGAGCGGCACCGGCCGGAGAACAGATGAGACTCCTGCTGCACTGGAGGAAAACAGGCTTGGGATAAACACGTAAGTTATTTATGTTATTATGGGTCGAGAGTGACATTTTGCTGCGTATGTTACGTAGAGAATACCACTATGTAATTCATAACCACTCCAGTGCTGGGTGAAAAGGTAATACTAAAAGCAAAGAGGCGATGTTGTAAAAGTGTAAAAACATAAGAAAGAAAGAAAATAAAAGCCCTGTATACGCAGTCAAATAATCAAGCGGGGGCTCGTTGAGGAAAAGGGTCATAAACACTTTTTAAAATCACGAGTGTTTCATCATCGACATGACAACAGGTAAATTAAACTGCGTCAGCGAGAAGCACCGACAAGCCACAATCCAGTGGGAATTTCCGCTGCGATGGTGGAAACATGCTGCGACGGCATGACAGCGTAGTTGTGCTCGGTCAGAAACTTGACTTGTGTCCTTTTTTAATGATAAAACGGAGATGTAAACAAAGCGTGGAATCGGCGGGGATGGCGTGTGAAGGAAGAGCTCCGAATAGGATGCTGCGCAAGAGATGAATAGTGCGTAATCCTGTTGTGGGAGAGGACGATGTTACGCAGTTCATATTGGCACGATCATTTAACACCTCGTGGCCCCGTGGTCTTTTTTCAAAAGTTATGAGAATTAACTGTCACTTTTTTATATAAAACAGATAAAGGAACTTTTAAACATGCCCACGCTAGACATATATGGCTGCTCTATTGTTTGCGTAATTTCTAAGGAAATAAAAACTTCAGCTTTAAGCGAGTAACACAATGGTGACGCAGCTTGTGTTGTGTTTCAGGTGTCAAACAACATTTGCTGCGTCACAGAGATCCCAGGATGTCCTTAATAGTAATCTGGCTTCTTAGTGCGCACTTGATATGATGAAAACAAGCTACATTTCCCAAACACAGGGGGTGCTATTGAGTATAATTCTTGGGCTGTATCATCTGCTGTAAAGGGATGTTGACATACAGGTGTCCCCCATCTCCCCTGAACACTCACAGGTTTTTACTTTTGATCTTATTGAAACAATTTTTATCTCGATCCATTAAGTGTTGATGCCATAAACAAAAATAATGTGTTTAGTCGGAGTTGTTGTTTTGTATTTCTTAAAACTGGGCCATTAGAGAGCCATTTAACACATTTGTCTCCATGTACTAGAGCTTGTAATGCACACCTGCCAGAGAACAACAGCTTACTGACGCACCTCATGCGATGACACCGTTGTTGTTGACACTGAGACCACAGGCCTCTCGTACGTTCCCAATGACTCAAGTAAAAGAGGGTGTGGTGCCTCCTGTTGCTCACCTGTCAGAGGGACAGGAGATGAAGTGCGTCCTCACCTCTCAGAGCTCGTGAGGTGAAAATGAGCCGCACAGGCAGTACCGAACTCCTTCCTGTCAGGTGGATTTGTTTGGTCAATGGGTGAATCAGCAGAAGGCCTCACGAGTTGCTAAACTACTGGCAAGGAAATGGAAAGAGAGAGAGACAGAGAGAGAGGGAGGGGAGGGAAGGGGAGCTTTAGAACTTTAATTATGTGTACTGAATAGAAACTTGACTCCCGAGGGAATGTGATTGTAGTCGTTTCGAAACAAACAGGTAAAGGTCACAGGAGGAAGCACAACCTGATCATAGAAAGAGTGTCAGGGCTGGCCTTACAGCAGAACATCCCTCGTGTTTATTTGCAGTATTATGCAAATATACACCAATAATATACTTTATGTCAGACGGTTAGGGCTGCCAAAGCTCATCAAATGTTTTTACGGATTGTGAATATCATGTCCTTTGCAGTCATAATGTTTACCACGTCTTCCGAAGCTGACCGGTACAACAAATGACCCACTTTCACAGACAAGGAAACGTGACCTCAATAGTTATTTTGCTATTCTTTCGGGGAGGGGCACTGCCTCTCAAGTCAAACAAACAGAGGAGCCCAGTACAAGCGGGCTAAATACGAAGCGCTAGCATTCACCTAGTTTTATTCAATTTCTCTGATAAATTTCACAATGATGCCGTTACTGAGTACTAAAAAAAACAAAACAATCTCTGCTTTTTCAGCTGGAGCAAATGCAATTCAGCAGATGTTGCCAGGCCAAAATGAGATGCAGCAAACAGGCACTGTAAAAAGACTCCAGAGGAGAGGCTATGTGAATCTACTGATGGATGTGTTTACAGCAGGGGGGCCAGCATCACCTGTAGCCCACATAAACCTTCAGAAAAAAAAAAACGGTGAGCGACCCACTGCCTTTTAAAACAGATCCCTCCTACACAGAGATTATAGAATAGGAGGTGGCACAGAGCCGAGAGATGACAGTGCTAAAATTAAACTCGGAGCACTGCTGGCCTCGCTAGATGATGATGTATTAATAGACAAGTGTAAGGCAGCATTCATTTGCAGGTATCATTAGCAGCTAGACACCTAACATGCTGCAAAGGGGACATAAAAACGCTCTACTGTAAGCTACTGTTCTGACTCCCAGAAGCAACCTCTTGTAACTGTCAGTAATGACGGCCTTGATTTTTTCTCTTTGCAGAGGTACGTGCGTACTTTCGTAAACAGTTCTTAAAGATATATGCAGAAGTGCGTAGGAGAGTGAAATAGTGAGATAGCTTGTTGTTGCTTTAGTGTTTTTGTCACTAAATTAAGGCTAATCAAATAGGGATACCAGCCAGGTTTAATCTGTCTTTCTTGAAACTTGATTTGCTTTTATGAAGACACCCCGTCAGACGCATTTCAAATCTTTATGTATTCTTTTTTATCTCTACTTATTCAACTCATAAAGTCACTTCTGCTTTGAGCAAGACATCTGATATTTCCCAACAGGCAGAGTGGGAGCCAGAAGAGTGTGACAAAGTGTAAATCAGCTCTTCCGTCTGTGGCCTTCCCATCTATTTTCACCCATCGTGCAGTAGATAGAACAAACAAAATATCGGGCTCATCTGAGCCTGTTGAGGCTCTCGTGTCCCCAAACGTTTCGCAATTTGTTGTTTAGATGGTGGCGCAATGTAGAAGGAGATCCAACTTATTACACTATCCAAATACAATCGCTCCTATTAAGACATTTTTTACAAAGTCTACGCAATAGCTTTGATTGGTCTACTCTAGTATCATGTGACTCCTTTGTAATTCCATTGAATTGATGAAAATATATTAATAATAACTTCAACTGTTGAGAGACAGGAAAGTTATGGAGGCACCCATATATATATTTACATACAGTCTATCCCAGCATATTGTTTATATATATAGTTACATATTATACGATTATATATAATGTAAACAATATACTGAGAATTTTGAGTCAAGATATTCAGTATTTTTCCATGATTGCATAAATGTTTAGAGGTGGTTTAAAAACACATTACCTCGATGAGTTTGCCCCTCTCACTCCTGATAAATTAGGACCTCTAATCTGTAAGAGGATTAAGCACCTACCCTGTTTACACGTGCACACATGCACACAACCCCACCCTCCCTCCCCCCCCCTCCCACTGTTACACACACGCACACACAATGTCACACACATACAAGCATTCAGGGTTCATTTTACGTCACCTGCTCTAATGTGACCCAACCCAGTGGCTCTCCCTGTGACACAATTTAGCCGCTAATAGTCTGCGTTGCCTGATGCATAGTGGGAGGAATTGATCTCTTTTTGTAAACCAAAGGGATATATTATATTAGCATTCTCCTAAATCAGAAAGATTTAATCATTTAATTTGTTTTAGAGTGAATCATTGTTAATGTTGGTGACTTTCCCTTAACGTTTTTTTTTTTTTTTTGTAGCATCTGTGCCCTGTCTGCAATTTGTTGTCAGACAATGCAAACAGTTTGAAAGAGAAAGGCTTTAAAATAAACCAGTAGTTGCGTAATTCACTTTTGTTTTGGTTTTTAAAGGGGCTGATGCGCCTTTAACAAGCAATAGATGGTCAGGTGACTGGGCAGAAAAAAGTGCTCCGATGCCGAAAGCAGCCACTGCACACAATAGACAGCAAAAAGAGCTCATAGTAAGAAGAGCAGGAGAGCAAAAGAGAGGTAGATACAGAGTTCACATAGTATTCTCATAGCAGTGTTACATGGGAGGAGTCAGAATAGCAAAACAAGGAAAAGACAGATGAAAGCTGTGTTGTGGCCTTCAGACTACACTGTCTGCCTGAGTTACTCTCGAAGCTGACACGGTATTCATGTAAATACTGCAAGTGAATATTTTAAGCTTTTGTTGCCGGTCGAAGTCCACGTCTGTGCAACAATAATGGCCACCGTTTTAAGACTACATTTCAATATCAAAATATACGCAAACAGTACAGCTGCTGTTGAAGCCAAGAAACTAAACTAGCAGTGAAGAGGATTAGGGAGTGACAGACAGGGAAATTGTCCCCGAAATACACATGAAGGTTTTGGATTAGTTGCTACGTCACCTTTTCGCATCAACAGGACAACAACGTCTGAGACACTGACAAAGCAGGATAATGGCAGCCTTTTAATGCAAGACCTACAAATAGAATCCAGTGAGTTTTTCCATATTAATTGTCTCAGTATTCTGCTTTCATTTCAACAGAAAACAGACACGGTAATAGTGACAGAAAGCACTGTACTGCATGCCGCATAAGGATGGACAACATGGGTTCATAGTAATGTATCCTCACCTATTCCAGGACCTGTTTTTTCTATCTTGCACCACAGTCAAACCCATTTGGACCGGGAGCAGGACTGGATGCCTGAGGCAGACCCAAGAGACGACACAGTATCCTATTGTGCATTGCAAAGAAGTCTACAGGGAGCTGCGGAGATCTATTTTTCCACAGTATGATTCATCGACAGTTTTTGTTGGGGTTCATCTCTGGTGCCAGTCTGCTGCTGTGTCCGAGTTTTGGCCACTTGATGCACTTCTAATGCAAAGAGATGAGATGTGTCATTCTTAGAGTTGCTGGCCATGACTCAGTGGTTCTTCTCTTTGCTCTCCGTGCCAGCAAAGAGTCTGCATGTGCAACTTTCTAAGTTTCTGGTCATTTCTCTGTCTGTCTCTCCCACTTTGGAAAGAGCTATAACTCCAGGTTTTAAGAGCGTAATAACTAACACATGGGCCTTGGAAAATATCTCAAACTTATCAATCTATAGGCTAACATATGCTACGTTTGTTGCACGTATCAGTTTTTGTATTCAGTCGAATTTAGTTTGCGCAAAGATTTCTCTTCACAGCATGTACGATAAAACAGGTATGTTTACTGTTTCCAGTTAAATAAGCAAAAGTTGAAATGATGGTTATCAAACATTCTTTTATGTAATTTCAACACCAGGCCTAACTGGAAGGCAGCGATCCAAACAAACTGCAGAGGTCAGAAATCAGACTTTTCTCTGTGAAACGGGCATGAGATGAACAGATCTGCACTTCAAAGAGTTGGAATTAATTTTCCTCTCTAAGTTCATTCAGAGCAAAAATATTTACACAAAATAAGTAGCCACATAGTATTTTCCTGTTTTATTGGGATTAGAACTTTTTTTTTATCCAGGGCTACATGCTATTACCATCCTTTTTTTTTCTCATGGCAGTCTTTTTTTGTTTTCATTTAAATAGGATTCTTGCAGATAATGGATCTATAAGGACTACAGCCTGCGTCCTCTAAAAGTTGTCCATCATTACAAAGCAAAAGACGCAACTGCCAAACACTAAATTAAAACTGTATTAATTATATTCCTTTAAACAATCAAATGTACCTACTGATTGGCCACTTTTAATAATTGCATTAAGAATAATTAAGTTGGGAAAATGCATTCCACATGTTAATTAATTTCACTGCCTATTTTCATAATGTCACAGTTTATTGAGTCTCAGTAAACTGTGACACTAACATGCAAATCAACAATAAAAGGTACTTTCCGAAAGGGATGACAAGAATTTTTTTTTTACTGCAGATTGGGGCATAGTTTCAGACCGAGGATTTTCATAAACGCATCCTCCCCAGGGAACTGGTTTCAGATGGTGTTTTAGAGTATAAAATCCTATCTAGCACCATTTGAAATCGGTGTTCTTGAGCAGGAACAGACTTCAGGGATGATGACTGCGGTCAAAGGTTTACAACTGCAGTTTGGTGGCGTTGTTTACTTCAATTTGCCATATTTATGATACCTTCAGTCAAATGAATCAATTTAGGTAGATTAAAAAACAAGATATACACTGATGACGGCAATATGGCTACACAGCATACGTTCCAGTGAAAAAAGGAAAAGTCTCGGATGAGTCCAGCCTCCTAACCCCCCCCCCCCCCCCCCTCTAACCAAGGCTGACCGTTTTCCTCTGGTGTTCAGAGTTTCCATCATGTCTAGCACCATTTGAAATCGGTTACAATGTGGAGGGACTATCAACAAAAGATTTTGTCAGCAGCTTCATGATGCACTTCCTCCTACCAGAAGATGGCAGTATTGTGCTACTATACATACCATCACCCAAGGCTGCCAAGTTATTTGGAAACCTTGCAGCAGCAAAGGCCTTACTGGATGTCCCTTATCAGGTACATGGCCAACAAAGCTCTGGAACAAAACAGATCTTTATTCCATGGAATTGATTTCTTTGTTCTGATGTTTGCTTTTTTAAGACTTGTTTTTTTTTCTTTTGCTGTTCATGTTGATGCAAATTCCAGCTACGATAATATTTTCCTTTACTTTTCTTTCAGCAACAGATGATAAGGAGATTATTTAGTTAAATACTTCAGCAGTCCAGAGGTTATGGTATCAGCCCAGTGTAGCTGTCAAAGTTATGCAAGTTTTTTTCATAGACTTAAATATAGAAATAGTGCAAAATGTGAGATTACAGTTAAATTAACATACATTGTTCATGGCTATATGATGTAATATCTATGAATAAAGTGTTTCACTTGAGGTTGAGCAGTGTTTTGTTTGTTAAGCTTAATTCATATGAAACCATTTCAGTCCTAACAATGTTACTGGAAAGTTTTATTCACACGTAACAAATAGGTTCTTTGTGATTAATATATTAATGATTAATGATGATGTTTTTGCACCCTTTAGTTATTAACCATGCCACCTCAGTCAATTTTTAAGAGTCAGAAGTCTCACATCAAGTAAGTTGTCTGAACAATTTCTAATTATAACCTGTCACTTCTCCCACACCAGAGTTCAAAAAGCAATGCTTTTGAGTTTTTGAGCTTTAAATTAAATTTAATTATAGCATGTAATCCTTTAATACACGGCTGCCTGATGCTCTCATGCTACATCACATGGAGAAAGGACAGAGAATAAGGCCCGATATTAGCCTAAAACATCAAGCCTATAAGTGTCAACCTTGTTACCCTTCACGTGTTGTATGGTTGACATTCACATTAACACAGCTGTCTTTTGGATAACTGAGTGAAAATTCTTAATTAAAATTCATGAATGATTAACCCTCACTGTCAAGGTTAACTGGAGGTTAATAGGAGAAGTGATTATGAATCTTTGTAGTCTAGTTCTAATACATAAAGATTCATTTTAGTGTTTAGAATTGTGACTCTAGAATGAGACTAAACTTCACCGTCATATGGATATCGCTCTGATTTTAAAACCATTTTTCATGCTGCATGTTATTCATCCATTTAATATCCTTTTCAAAATTGTGTAAGCTGGATATAGGTTGGAGTTAAATAAAGACAGATTCCAGTGTGACTAACTAGAGTTTGCTATAATTATTTGTTGTTACTGTCCTAGTTTTGTTTTGTTTGGGTTTTCCCTCTAAGCTATTCTGTTTAATTCTGCGTCTGTCTGCTTAGGTACGTGCACCTGGCCATGCAGTATTAATGCAGTCTGCTTTTGTATACCCTCGCAGTAAAGGAAATTATTGCACTGATTGAAATGTGCTTTGTTTGTAATAAATAAATGAATAAAATATAATACATCTATTGTAAGTCCATCCATATTTAAGTGTGTTTGCATTGTGTGAACAAACCACCTACAATCAACGCCAATGCCAGCCTTCATTTGTTTTATGTTTTTATGGAGACTAATTCTCTTTAATCATAGAAATATGTAGAAATGACCTAATAAAACGAGCAGTGATAGTCACTGCACCAGCCGAGTCATGCTCTGCTTCTATTTCAGTTATTTTGAGTTTGCCTTTCTACTGTTAGAGCAATGACTTACAGATGGGCAGTCACACTTTAAACCTCATTTGACACTCTTGAACCACTTTCTCACCAGTCTCCTTATAGCTTCTCAAATCCTCCTCTTATATATTGTTTTTCTTACAAGAGAGCAACAGTGCCCAAAACAAGGTTAGATGCTAAGTAGTGTCATCCACCACGGCTTTCTAATGACTCTACACTGCCTGCTGACCTTCTCAAACAGCTTGCTAAGTCAAAGCTTATAAATTGTAAAAGCTTAAAATACTGAATGGCTAGCCTTGAAATGGAGAGAAATCTCATGACCTTATTTTTATCACTGGTGTCTGCAAGCAGCCAAACTGGTGAACTGTTAAGAATATATATTTATAGTAGGGTGTGTTGCCATATCAACAGCAAAGAGGAACATAACCATTCGTAAAACACTTACATGATCTTCCACGTCAGTGAGAGTGAGTCATAGGGAGTGCCTAAATTGAGCGTGACATAAAATCATCAATTTCTAATTCCACCCAGCACTGCTCTGACTTGGCATGGCTGGTTCTCTATGATGTGGTATGTGTGACTGGTATCTGGTTTCCACAACGTTAGATTCAGACTTTCCACTTAACCTCAGCAGATGTGGGAGGAGGGCTGATAGTTTGATCATTGTATACGTGATGATTTAGAAGTACTGTAGGAATAGAAACAGGATACTTTTGATACTTTTGAGAGAAAATATAGCACATTCAATTCTCCTACAAATCAAAAGGTAAAGCATTAAAATGCACCCTTGCTCCATTCGATGTACTCTGGGTTTTGTTGCCGCAGCCTCGGTCTGATGTAACCATTAACTTATGGTGGCTAATGTCAACAAGTTTGAGATAAGTACTGCTGTATAGCAGATCTTAATTGGTCAGTTGGTTGACTTTTTAACCCTTCTCTACTTGTGTTACTGTTACATTTGTCATTATTCTGTGTGAACAAGTGGCCATTGTTAAACAAAGTTACAAAGGCTAGCTCTGAACCGACAGCTATGGTTAGGTTAATGAAAATTAGAACCACTCTATACAGTCAAAAGTGAAATCTTGCTAATGTTGCTGATATAATCATTTTGTTTAGATCATACATGTCAGTATCAGTTGTGTGATATAAAAGCCCGCATTATAAAAGTAAAAATGAGAGTAAGCTACTCAAGTAAAACCAACAGTCCATATTGTTTAATGGGCTTACATTTAGAGCAGTGCTATTAAGAGCATGTAAACATTTACTGTGAGATCACTGCTACGCTAACGGTAAGGTATTCACACATCTGTTTCTGGTCTAATGAAGAGGCCTCAGTGGGAACCATTTATGTCTTGTTTGTCTTAAGCTTAAAGATCTCCATCCGCCCCACTGACGAGAAGGAGAAGTTCGAGAGGAGTCAAAGAGGAGTGTCAAGTCTGTTACCAACAAGTGTTTATTCCCTTTTTCATTCTTTTTTTCCCACAGCCAAGTCTGTTGTCCCATAACCAATCTCACCACACTTAGCACATTATGTGTAGGCATATAAGTGATTCAGTAAAGACACAGGAATCACAAACAAAGCTATGTTTGCCCCAGTATTGTTCCCACTCAGGCTACCTAGCTGACTCTGCAGTACTACAAAAACATTACTTATACTATCTGCGTACGTGTGTGTGTTTGTTTACCTCATGTAAAATTGCATCACCTCCTCTGTGGTGAGATGTGTGCTTGGCCATGTGTCTGGAACAGGATGAACTGGATTGTCTCACGCAGGGCTTGACGGGTAGATTTCCCACTCTACGTGCCCTAACACAGTAAAAAGATCATGGGATTGTAATGTGAATTAATTTAATGGGAGCCAGCTACACACTGTATTTAACTTAAAACTTCCTAAAAGAGAACGACAGATTAATTTTCAATTTATCCAACTCAGTGTCACTTCAAGTTAACTTCCCAATAAGTATGAGTGTATATATAGTATATGACCTTCAAACTTGTGAAAAAAGAGGTAGCGGTGTGATCGAGGACTGTCTTTATCGTATAAAACTCAAGAAAAACTTGGCGCTCTTGAAGAAAAGGGTCATCACATGGAAGGAAAAGCAAAACTTCAGGCATTCATGTGTGGAGCAGGAACAAAAACGCTAGGATTAAGTTAAAAAGCCTTTATTCAAAACATGGCTACAATTAAAACTGACCATTTTTGACTTCAAAGGTCTTCAGGGTATATAACCTTCCGTACCCTGTTTTGAATAAAGGCTTTTTAACTTAATCCTAGTGTTTTTTGTTCCTGTTCCACAAGTGAGTGCCTGAAGTTTTGTTTGTCTTTCAATGATCTTTAAACTCACGATAGAGCAACAAGACATGCTAAGACACATAGCTCATGTGGGCGTCACGTAAACAACTTTAGTTCCTTCGAAACTCTGTTCAAATTAAGTTTGTATCTGTTACTGGCAAACGCTTCTATAGGGAGTAGAGTGTCTCAGTATTTACATTGCTCAATTATTTATGTGTTTTTGGCCATTACTGAAGACAATCCATGAAAAAGACACACCAAAATAATTTATAGGGAGTGTATTATGCTCACAGGCAAGCTTGAAACACACCTAAGAGGAGAATCAAGCATTAATTAAAATGTTGTGCACATTTTTTCGTGTGTGTGTTATTTTAATGATTAAAATATTTTGATTATCTGGGCCTGCGTGCTGCGGTTCCGCTCATTTTTGTCAGATAAATTCTCCAGCTCACTTGTAGCTTCATCTAGTGTTCATGCAGCAATATCTTAGTATAGTATTTGTGAAAGAAATGATCTTCATTATATGGATATATGTTCATAAAAGAATGTTCTAATAAATGTCCTACCATAATGATTTAATGTCTCTCTGACATTCATGGTCTCTCACAAAAGATGTTTTATGCTCTGGGTGCCAGCATATGAGATAAGGTGGTAACCTTGGATGAGTAACAAAGCTATCTTCGTTATTTACAATTAGAGGTCGCTCTGATCCTGTGTGCCAGATTGTTCCCTCCTCTCAGGTTACATGACCTGTCCTGTACTATATGAACTGACTATTTCCTTTAATCCTTTAATTTGTTGGTGAGACTGTATCCATGTTTACATTGTGCCAAAGGCTTCCCTGACGTAAGATATTTGTTTTCAATAAACTTCATATATTCAAGTAAGAATCACTTGGAGCCTGTGGAGTTCTTTCATCTCTATTCTGCATCAAAGTGTTATTAGGCAGATATTGATCAAGCACAAGATTTCTCCAACAGTATTAGTATAGTAGTTTTACTGTATTACTGTACATTTAATTAATGTGTATTTGTGTGTACAAATGCTTAATGGGAAGGGTTACAATTCTTTGAATAGACGTTTTTATACAGGCTTTATATGATGGGGTTCATTTGTATATGAACAAAAAAACCAACGACAAAAAAACACCTCTATCTTGATATGTTGTTACAGCCACTTCATGGTGATTTCATTGACTATTTATACAGCACATCACTTACAGCATAAAAGTATCACATGTTACATAAGTCTTGTTAACCTCTCAAAAGTTTAACATTAATGTCTTCATCATCTTTGAAAATGTGTCATCTAAGCACAGATTGAATCCCCAGATTAGTATAAAGAGACAAAGAGGAAGAACAGATATGTTTCCACGGAGTTCCTGTCCTTCCTTCACAAACAGGATTTGGACTTATGGAGGCCCAGCAGGTGTTGATTAATGTATTGCTGTTGTCATGTGGAAAATGTTTAACTCCAGTTATGGTGATTTTCATAATTCAATTTTGAACTGAAAGATAACATAAAAAGAAAATTCTACAACGCTTTGAGCAGTTCCTGGAAACATGATGTTTAGGAGAAGTTTTTTGAGGTTATCTGACAGGAATGATACAAAATTCGTAAGAACGGGTGTGGTGCTGCACACAACCGTGGAAAAACAGTGTTTGGAAAAGGAAGAGGCATGAATGCTGGTGATCCCAGAGAATGGAAAACAAGCTGAAACAGGGACGACTCCCAGCATCCCAGTTTCCTGCTATCACTAAGGTCATTTCACATCCCATGCAGCTGTCAAATCTGACCGGGGATTTTTTAAGAATTTGTGTGAAGATTATTGACCAATCTGTGGCACACTCCTTTCAAGTAGCTCACAATAAGAGCATGCTCAGACCTCTTCTGACTCCTCTTATGTTTTAAATGGCAAATACCAACTTCTGCCCTCTAATAGGTGATTTAGAAGAATTATTTTATACAACAGTCTATCCTGTTGCTAAACCAAGATCAGTGTGCTGCTAACTGAGATCTGAATCCAGAGGATATGATGTGATATGTATTGTCATGATAGTTTGATGTGTTTTGTGAAGTGTCATAGGTGTGACTGTATGTTTAATCTGTGTTTAAACCTCTTGAACAGAACTGCTTAAGGACGTAAAATGAATTTTAGTGTAAACTGACAAAAAAGTCGGTCCGTATCGTACAACGCGACTCTGGTTGTAAAGCTGATTCAATGAGTCAGAGTCTGGTGTGTGTGTGAAAAAAGGAAGTCCATTGTGACAACTGTATGGTGACTAATTACTGAGAAAGACTGTCCTGTAACCAGAAGGTCACATGATTGATCCAGCTGGCAATGTTCTATGTTTTTTGTTATTGTCAACAAATCTCATAGGAAGCCTAAAACCAACAATGTGTTAGTCTGTCTATCTCTCTATATTTTTGGACTTCACCAGCCTGTGTCTTGCCTAAAAAACTTGTTACTGTAGTTTTTAAGGATATGTTACTCAAACAGGAGTAAATTTTGTTTTTGTTGGGGAGTATTTTCAGCTGCTGATTTTTCACACTACGAATGCTACATGTTTGTAGGATCAGATCATTGTTGGTTTTGGTCTTTACATGAGATTTGTTGACATTAAAAAATACACAGAATATCATCAGGCTTATCCTTTACAAAAGAACCCCACAGACTAAGTGATGTCTCACTAATGTGAAAACAGTGAGGAACACCATAAAAGCTTCTTTTTTTTCTTTTCTGGGAGGAACTGGAGGTTGAGGAATTCAACAAATGCCATCACTGTTGTCGAGGTTTCTCTAGAAAAAATCACAACACCCTCTTCTCTGCTAACTGACTGGATAACTAAGATGAATAGCTTTGATGACGAGTGCATATCCTGCTTATAACCCATGTTTTCCTCTTCCAAAAGATTTCACAATTTAATCAAGGCATTTTCAATCCAACCACATAAAGTCCTGTAGTTTATTATAGTTTGTAGTCTATAAGTTCTGTTGAAGTAGAGACTAGAACCCTTCTCTTTTGATCCCCAAAAGGCACAGTTCAAGCCTCTGACATGACAGCAGACCAGGGTGCAATGAATCAGCGTAACCACATTTTATTATGGGGCTTGCTGAGTCTGTGCTGCTCCACACCCCTGTTAGGATAATGGCTTGGTCCTTCCCTGCTGTCACAACTGTGAATGTATTCCTTGAGTTTCTCCTCCGAGGAACAAAAACTACTACTTTGTGAGATGTGAACAATGTTTCAACATGTGCTTTTTCTACAAGTTTCTGAATAGAGGCTTTTCCTCTTTCATCTGTGTTGTGCAGTGTAATACAACACAAAAAATGATTTTGATTTGACATTTTGTTGGTAAAATCTTATGCTTCTTTTAGATCTAGTAATTAATGTATCATTATAGTATAGATATAGAACAGTTCTGTTCAGCCATGGCTGCATTAATAAAATCAGCCCTTTGACATATCAAATAAATGGTTTCTGCTCCACTGGCTCAATGAGCCCATTCATTACCACATTCAAACTTAAAAAATGTTCTTCCTTTAGTGACATGGTTTGTTGATGGTAGGTTATCTACTGCATTCTTTTCTCATGAAAGGTTTCCCATTATTTTGCTTACTCAAAGGCCTCAGAACAATAAACAACGACGAAAAGAAAGTCAGGAGGTGAAGAATGCAGTTGATTGTATCTTTATCAGTCGCCATTGCAGTCTGCAAACTGAATTAACCACATTGTAAGTCTCTTGAATCACCTTTTTCATGGTTCTGTCCTAACAAAACAGCACATTATCAACGAGTAGAATTTCTCAGAATCTTTGAACTAAAATGTTTAAGATAATTTTGGAATACTTCATAACACATGGAGGCAATATAAAACTGTTTATTCCAGTTTTTATAATAAATAATGTACAAAATAGAAATACATCAGTGGTATTAAATATTTACAATTATTTGTTTAAAATAATGCGGCAGTAAAAATATCATAACAAAAAGTGCTTTTCAACAGTGGATATTCATTATGACAATTGACCATTTAAATTTTTTTTTTTTTGCTATATGAAGCGCAATAATATTTAAGTGACTTCTCTTCTTTTTTTCATCCACCCAGAGAGGCACTGCTACAGTTTGTTGGCATGTCCGTCCTGGGTCACAGATGCTCTTTATTAGATAGGCGAGTTTCCAACTGTACAGCTAGTGTTGATAAGAGATGAAGAGAAATATGTTAAAGCCACACTCCATTCACATAGTGATATGAAAAACCAAAAAAAAACATGAATGGTGGCACACGTCACTTGTAATGTGTAATGTTCCCACTTTAATACTGTGTGTTAGCTCTGAGAAGTAAACTGAACAGGTAAAACATGCTTCAATATATTATTAAAGGTATTTTTGGTGGTTTTATGGTAAATACACAGGAATTGACAGATACCTTATTGAGGCAGGCAAGCTAAGGATTTTGGAACTGTAATAACTCCGGCTTCAGGTCTTCTCCGGTGTCATATGAGCTATGGTGTCATCAAATGAGGAATTTGTATCAGAATTGTTGAATTTTGTTATTTTTATGTTAAAATTGCATTAGTTCACCACATTGCAATTTGGTGTTTTGTTGCATTCTTAATAAGCATTCTGCAATGTTAGTACAATAATGATTATTTGTTAAGTAAGCTTTGTAAACTTGTATATGTTTATATAGATGATGAAAGATTTATGTTTAAGACAAGTTTAAAGTTAAAATTAAAAGTCAGTTTCGTAAAAAGGATTTGAAGTTGTTTTTCGCGGTTTTGAGCTTTGAGCACCTGAAAGCTGTCACATAAAATTGCAAAACACTGTACATCAGCCTATTTCTACATGTTTGTGACTATGACAAATTCTTGTACATGTATTGCAGTTGATCATGCAAGACAACATGATTCATTCAAGCCCAAATGGATTTTTTTCTGTTTCCTGTTGACTTCCCTAATACCGTGACACAAGTCCAGAGACAAGGACAGATTTCCGTAAACAGTTAGAAAAACAAAAAAGCAGCAGAGAAACTGAAAATGCTGCAGAATTAGCTGCCAAAAGTTACAACATGTTGTGCTATGCATGCTCTATGCTACTGTACGTGCTAATTTGTACTGTGAGAGGTAATGGGAAACACACATTGTCATATTAATCCCAATGCTGATTTAAACTTATGTTAACCAAGTATGTTTTATATGCCTTGTTCAATTGAGAAGTGATATCGAAAGGTCATGTCCTTTGCTTGCCACTGTCACTGTCAACAGGATGAGTTAATCCAACAATAAGTGGAAGTTAAAAGTTCACTGTTTTCTGAGTATTGTGTCTGCAGACACAAAGTATGTGGTTAGATATGTGGATTAAGAGCATATAGAGACCTAGATCAAAAAATGAAGGAGGAAGACAGCTCCTTTTCTAAGAAATGATAGACAAAGAGCCAATTGGGGTCCAAACAATAGATACACCCAAAACAAGGTATAAAATGCTCTGGCACGTAGACAAAAGCTCAGAACACAGGGCGCTTTGCCAAATGCAGGTTTTTCTGTGAAGTGTTCTCCGAAGATCTTCGATAAATAAATTCAGCTGATACAAAGACATTACTCGACTGTGGTTTCGTTCTTCTCGCATCAACCAACTCGGGGAGGTTGCCTGAAAGGCTTCCTCAACAGTACCTATATACTGTATATGTGTGCATTCACGTTCTGAGTGTAAAAATAGTATGTAAAGTCTCAAAAGTTAAGAAGGATAGAGATAAAAGGCAACAAGAGGATGAAAAGCATAATCAAGTATGAGCCATGCATAAAGAAGTTAGAGTAGAATATTGAATCTCACCCTTTTCTCCTCAGGAAAAATTTATGAATAACGAACACGAATATGGTTACAACTGTAAAGAAAATTTCAAACAGATTAATGTTATTTTGTATGCCAACTGCAATATTTGGTGAAAGTGTGAATTCCAAAAAGAAAACTGTACATTACCTGTTACAACAGCTATCACACTGATTATAACAGGTGCATAATCTGAAAGACACATGCAAGGTTTAATGCAGAAAATGAAACATAAATCATCAACCATGTAAATATCGTGCTGGGACTGGGGCTCAATAACTCACCAGTGTTCTTGTTGGCATCTACAGCTGTATCATGCTTTTCAAGATCTGTCAGGTATAAAACAGCTTCATAAGTATGCAAACTAGTTAAACTACTATAGACAACAGGACTAATTCAAACTACATCAGTAAAACATTATCAACACATACAAGAAGGTCTTTTACAGTCTGAGCATTTCCTTTACCTAATGCCATTTGTCAGACAGTTCCCATAAGTGTATTCCTAATGGGATGTTTTGTTATTTAAAGCCACTATATGTTATAAGATGTTACATAATAATATTAGGGGGGGGGGGGGGGGGGGCAACACACCAATATATTAATAAATTAACCGGAACAGGGAATGAGACACATTTAAGAATATTAAATGACATTTCTCTTAAGTCAGTAAATTAAAACAGCCATTATATTCTCCACATATCCCCTTTGCAAAAATGATTGTAAGTTAAGTTTGTTGGTTAAAGTATCCCAGAAAAATACATAAGAATAAATCCAGTTCAATTAGCTATATGAGCACATGTAAACACTATAGCTGACAAATATGCATCCTGTTTCTTTCTCATGATGACCAGTTTTGAAGGCCTCCATTAAATCTACTGTGACTAGCAACTGAATTTCATTGGAGGTCTTAGTCATTGATGAGAAGATCTTATGCTTTTCCTCCAACCAAAAATCTGAGTCCTCTGAGGGTATCTAGGGGATCATCTGCCTATGAAATGTATAGTAAAAATCCATGATACAGAAGTCTGTTAATAAAGCTTGTCATCATACATCTCCCAGCTGGAAACTCAAGACTGCTTTCATGAAATCTCTCCATACCTGGAAATGTTGAAGGTGTTGATGATGTTATGCTGGTTTTGGTAGATTTATCCTCAGCTGTCATAATGTCTTTGCCACCTTTGAACAGAGTAATCAGAATGACTCGCAATTTCTCTCTCCAGTTTGGACAGGAATTCTGAGATGCATACAGCATCCACATAACCCATTCCAAGTGCTAAAAGTGCCTAGACAGTTTTCAAATTAATTGCATGCTGATTGGTTGTTTTGAGACATTTTTCTGTACCTCGTGCTGAAGGTGAGACAGTACTGGCTGCGATAGTTTTATCTCTGTGAGGTGCCTCTGTGGTAGTGGATGCTTCTGTAACATGAAAAATAACCACGGTTGTCATAATATTTTTGCACCTTTAAAGAGAAGTCTTCTTAATATACTGGATTCCATGTAGTGAGGGAGGTTGGTATATAAATTATCTCTTAATTCTTCAATGTAAAATTATTAAATTATTTAAAAAATTGAAGGATTTCTTGATTTCTGTTTGTAAAATACTTATACCTTGTGTTGGAGGTGTAGGAGTTGGTGTTACCACGTGTGTGGTAATCCTATCTTCTGTTGTCACACTGATGAATACGTTTTCTGGGATTAAGATAAATATATTGTTAATATTGTTCATCTGTGTTTTATGAGACTGGTGGTGGAGCATGCACGTAGAATTCTTTTAACATGCAATTTGTGCTGCAACTATAAATGCTTCTTGATGTACTGAATGTTATGTCAGCAGTGGAAATCAAATGGGCAAAGTCATCCATTTACTTAACCATTCTCTTACAGGAAACTACACTCAGTGTTGTGTTAGGCTGCTCTTAAGTCAATACACAGGTAATTTGTTCAGTATGGTGAGTATGAGTGTGGGAGTTAGTAAACAGAATGACTTGGAGTGAGCACAGAGAAATGTTGTAAAGCGGGGATAAGTGATGATGTTCAAACATGCCAACTGTGTGTTCAATTCTGAGTGTCCTCAGTGACACCAAGGCAACACCCATGTGCATGGTATTAATTAAATTCAGTTAATTACAGATAAACACTTCATCTTGGATGCTTGAAAGCATACTGCAAACTCGCTAGTGATCAGATTAGGAAATAATTAAAAGACCATGCCTGTGGTTTTGCAAGTTTCAGCCCAAAGCTTACCAGACATTTCCAGATGGATTCATGACCTTCTAAGCAGCCATTGTTTTGAATTAATTTCACTACAGTATGAAAATCAACTTGCAGAGCCTTGAAATTTGCTCCAGATAGGTAATTCAATAATTTATGAAAACTTTCCTCATCGGGACATTTCCAAGGCTCTGACATCTACAACTTGAGAGTCAATTGCTGGTCAGCAATGGTTTTCATTGAAGAAATGGCCAAATACAGAGTATCTTTACTGTAGCTGATGAATACAACAATTTTCACCACTTGGCTCTTAAATTATATCTCAAAATGTCCTTGAATGCACCACCCTGGAAAGTTGCTATGCTTACAACTGAATTATCATGAAATGATAACATACATAAATTACCAAACAATGATGTAAAGGTGACAAATGTTCAATGTGATGGTTTACTTCTCAAGTTCATGCCTGCAAGATGATTTTCACAGTGAAATGAGTTGAAAACCTCTGGTTGCCTGAAGGACTTGAAATCAATCTACATTTTTTGTCTGCTTTGGAAAACAGTAGTGTAAAGAGTTAAGTAAAGGGTTAAAACAAGCAAAATCACCTGTATGGTGCCAGAATAACAATATTTGATCAGCATTAAGTTTTCTCCAACTCAGCCTGCCTCTCATCAGTGTAACCAGTAAGCTGTAGAGTAACAAGTCAACCACATGGATGCAGTGGGCTTACCTTTGCATTCAGGAGGCTGAGGATCATATTCACCAGTTTCGCTGCACATTATACGGTCACTCCCAATGAGGGTGTATCCATCATTGCAGACATACTGTATGATCTCTTGATATTTTGGGTCACGTTCAGCTTCCCATAAGTGTGCGCCATTGGTCACATTACCAGGTTTCTCACATGTTATGACTGGGGAATCAGAAAAACTGTTATTTTCATACACTATAAAATACTTATGAGGAAAAACAAATAATCTACATTATTGCCATATAAGTGTATGTTTCTCGCTGATTGAGGGAGAAGAACAAAACAAAAGAAAAAGAAAAAACGGAAAAACCACAGTGCTGCATAAACTGTGTATTAAAATGATCTGCAGGAAGAGTGTACACAGATCGTATTTAAAAATGAGCTTTTTTTGTAAGAATACACCAAACAATAGTGTTTCATTGTTTCTGGTTGTGGCTTCAAGAAATACAAAATGAGAAACATTTACTTTCACACTTGGGTTTTCCAGTCCACCCCCCGGCAAAGCACTGTTTGTAGCTTGGTCCACTAATCTGGTAACTGTTGAAAAGAGTAAAATAAAGCAGGACAGTTTATTTAAGGAGGAATTAGTACTGAATGGCCATAATGAATGGCATTATGATGCAATGGAATGGTAACATTGAAACTAAATTCTTACAGAGTTTAGTCAAGAACTGTCAAACAACAACTCAAATGTTGACAAAAGGAAAGTCACATTTCTAATCAGTAAAACCATTAAATACCTTCTGGCAATGACTCTCTTTGTCTTTCCAGACTACTTTTCCATTAGCAAATCCATCTTATACAGACTTAAGTCAGCTAAATCTACTGGTCAGTAAAAGCACTGTCTGGTAGACAACTTTTGGCAGTACAGAACAAGAAATACTTTGTATGTAACTGTGCACGACTATTTTCTGAGCCCCTCCCTGACATAACTTTTTTCAGATGTAATTCAACCAGAGAGCAATGAAATGGGAAGATTTTACATTTACACTCACCCTTCATCACAAATTACTCTTATTACAGCACCAAACAGGGTACCCCCGCTGGTATCAAAGCTCATATGCGGCTGAGCCTTAGGTAGACCACAGTCCTTCTCTGTAATATGAAAACAAAAAACAGAACACGGCTCACCCAAGTTTCTGAACTTCATGCCAGCAGTTTATCCATCAAACTGCAGCAAAAAGCTCATTGCTAAAGCACACTGGGAGGCAGAGTTTGGTGTATGTGTAAGTAGAGTTATAATTACAGTAAAAGAAAACAACTCACTTTTGCAGGTGAGATCTGGTTCAGACCAATGTCCACTAATGCAGCTCATACTCCCAGAGCCACTTTCTTTTTCATATCCGTTAGCACACTCTAAAGTGATTTCTATACCTTCCTCAAAAGAATTCATTAGAAGAGCTTCATCTGTTAAGACAGTATTATCCCCTCCCTCCGGTCTAGGACAGTCGGCTGGGAGAATAAAAAGAGACAAAGAGGCAACATCAACAACACATCTTTTTTGTTTCAAAATTGGACATGCCAAAAAAACTTTAAACTTCAAAGGCAGATGACAGACCATGAGTAATAAGCACATTAATAAAGCTACAGACTTAATATACTGTCATTTCTAGAAATGAAACAAGGGATGTGAGGATATGACTCTGCAATCTTACAATGATCTTCATTTCCCTCTATTTTTTAGCTTCTCTTATGTAAAATCACAACAGCAGTCCAAAATTATTTGGGCGGTGTGTCTGTGATAGTCAACTGCAGTCTACAACCTTGTCTTATGTGTAATTCAATAATATTCTAATATCATAGAGCACTTAATGGCTCTTTTCTCTTGACAGATCATCTTACAAAAATATTCCTATTTTTGTGAAAATGCAAATATATTTAGTTTCTTTGGCTTTAGAAAAATCAACACACACACACACACACACACAAACAATATAGCCTATAGAGGGATTATTTTTCCTTACATATCAAATAAACTATTGCAATTTAAAATGATTGTAAAGTACTTTTATAGAACAGCTGACATTACAGTCAGTGACAGTTCTTCTTTGGTGGAGCTGACAGAAAATGCAGCCATGGCTATTCCTGCCGACACTCTCATGTGACTGGTACGTTGATAAATATTATCTCATTAACCAGACTGTGAGGCTTTATGTTACGCCGGTGTCATACTGACCTGCTGCCTTCCATAAAAAGAGGCATAACGTTAGTAAAAGCAGAGATTTGACGTTCTGTCGTCCACAAGTGTCCAGTAAAACTTCCATGGCGGGCTGCAGCGGAAGGTTAAAAATCCTGATAGAGAAACTTTCCCTTCTGTCAAAGTTGCTCAGGGGCAGAGTGGAGACGCGACCTGCTCGGCTGCCGGTCAAAACTGACTCTCCCATGAATGCACCCCTACTCTTATTGTTGTCTGACGTCAAGTTCACGTTAATACTTACAGGAAGTGAGAGAAATGCCTTCATAATAATAGAAGACATTCTCTCCAGTCATTGGCTGTCTTAATATCCATTCATAATTAACACAGTGCTCCGTTTCTCTATTGTAATACATTACATTTGATAAATCCTGCTACTGATGGTTATAATACACACCTGTATACACATTCCTGTAGGCCTACCTGTGCATGTATACATTCACTGTGTAGTTAGGACTTTGGTTGTTTATTTCATATCTACCTCTTTGTGTATCTTTAGCTATGTTGTTTATGTTGTGATTTTATTTTATTTATTTATAAAAAATAAAATCATTCGTCACTCACTCATCATTTGACTTTCTGTTGTGCATTAGTCTCAAATTGTTTGTGCTGTCTACATTTGTTCTGTCTTATTGGGGGAAGGTGCTATACAAATAAAGTTTGATTGCGTGATTGATTGACGTGTGACACGGTCATTTCCGGTTGGGATTAATGTGTAATATTACATAATATTGATCTCACAAGTAGCCTATTTGGAAAGGAAGGACAGGAAGTTCTGCTTTTAAAAATGTGCTGCCTTGACGTTATCATGTCGCAGCGTCTTCAACTGAGTCAGGGTAGGAAACAGACACAGACAACAACAGTTTCAAAGGTGAACGAGGACAAAACGATCATATTTAAACGTCTTAATTCAAAGATGAAAGTGTTATTTGAACAATGGATGAACGCAAACGCCAGGCCTGTCCGACATTTAAAGCAGCCCCAGCTCTGAAACACGGAGACGTCTCCTGAAGAGTTGCAATCGCAGTTGCAATAGCCATAAGTGAAAACATGATGGGTGTGTCCTTAAGAAAAAAAAAAAAAAAAAACTTAAAGGGAACTCCCTGTCTGAGTCCTCATGGGAAAACCTTTGTTATTATCCTAGTATGATAGTGATCTACTACATGATTCATAATAAATTTAAGATAATAATAATAATAATAATAATAATAATAATAATAATACAAAACAAAGAGTAAGTTAGGGGTTGTAATTGTGAGGATTCACAGTTGTAGTGAGTCGTTTTCTTGGGTTTGGGTTATTGTCATGGATACACAGTTGTTTCCAACAAGAAAGCTGTGCCTCATTACCTCACACACACTGGGGTAAATTCCAATCACTTCACTCCACCAGTTTCAACCACAGCAGTTTGTTGACAGGGACTGTTTTTTTCCTCCACTCAGAGTTGCCTGAGAAACCCACAAATGTGTTACACAGAAACCTGGCAACAAAGAGCTAACAAAGTTTACTGGCCCGTGTCTGTACCCTTTAGTGTATTTTTAAACAAGTGAGGAATCACTAGTGTAGGATGTAAGGACATCACATTTTGATGATTACCTTTTTAACTGAGTGGAAAATGCCACAGCACACGCTAACTTATGTAAAGCCAATTAAATGTGACCTGTAAAAACTGTGTGGCACACCTCATGCCCTTTTAAGGTGTTTAGAAAACTCGTATCAGTTGGTAACTGATGTTATTTGACCAAGCAACCTCTCCTTTTCCAAGCCTTTCAAACCTGCTGAGGCACAGCCTGCCGTTCTTATCTCTCCAAACACCCTGTCCAAGTTAAAGATTAAGACACCTCCCTTCTCAACAGCCAGCCTAGAGGAATGCATCTGCCTCTCTTCACATCTGATAATGAGGAAAAAGGTTGTCACCAAGACATTAATATCAACCCACTGCTGCATAGTTCACCTGCCTTTCTCATGTTCATGCATGCCAAGGATGTGACGTAAACATATATATATATATATATATATATATATATATATATATATATATATATATATATATATATATATGCACACACACACACACACATACACACACATACATATATATACATATATATATGTGTGTGTGTGTGTGTGTTTACATATATATATATCTACAGGCCCGGTGCCACGAGGGGTTTTAAGGGGGCTTAGCCCCCTCAGTTGTATTTTTTGCCCCCTCTGCTTAAGCTTTATGTATCTATAGAAAAATAGCAAAAACAACAAAATTACTGGCCAAGATACGTGTGACTATCGCTTGGCTGTTGTTTCAGAACAATAGATAGTACTGCTGTTGTTTCAGACCCATAGACAATGCTGTTTGT